>NC_081418.1:76916053-77216053 GCF_949786415.1 Peromyscus eremicus
TACCCAGGACATTCACAAACATCATGAACTGAAACTTCCCTTCAATGTCTTGTGAAGAAAATTACCAGCTCTGCAGTTTTCACAGTGACTATATGTGCTACTATTTAAAATTAATATATATTTATTAAAATTACATGTAATCAGTGTCCACTGCTTAAGTACACATTCTTTTTGTTCTCATTGAAAGTTTACAGATGGTTCCTTCCTTTTTCAGCCAATTTAAAAAAAAAAACAAAATCACCTATGAAGCCATAGAAATAAGTGGCTAGATTATCTAAGCAATTTCAGGTACACCATAGAGTGAGGAATTTCCTATGGAAATTTAAAATACTTACAGTCTTCAGTGACATAGTTATAAGCATTGGTTCTACTATGTTCTTAAATATATCAAGTAATAAGAAATAGAAAGGGAATGAAGCACTTCTATATTTGATAAAATATGTATATGTTTATTAAAATCAAATAATGAGACAAAGCATTTGTATGTGCAGCATCTAACCTCATGCTTAAAGAAACTCAGTGGACTATATTCTATTTCTATTTGGCATAATATAAAATTTCACAAATCTATCTTACTAATAAAATGCATTACAAATTTTAATTACCCTTAGTATAATAGTCACATTGGCATCATATACTTTGGGTTCATATAGGATTATACAATGCTAATTTAAGTGACATTTTTGTTTTTAACACTGTTTCTAAATGATATCATTTGTTACCATATCAAGAATCTAATCCCATTTTTTTCAGCAGTTTTAGTGCAAAAATATTTTAGAAGAATTGTTTGTAGTGTTCTCTCTCTGTGTGTCAATTCATCTGTGTACTTTGATATGTTCAACTTACTAAAAGGAGATGAGAATTTGTTGCAGAATGAAGTAACTGAGAAGTGTGAGTAATATATCACTCTGGAGTATAAATACATTACCTGAGGTTGAGGAAATGGAATATTAGACTGAGAAGTGAATTACTAACTATCCTCTATTCTTTTAGCTTGACAAAGTCCAAACCTAAAAACCCTGGCTCATACAGTTCTTCCAGAAGTGTAACTTGGTGTCCTTAAAAACAAATAAAGGGAGCATATGACTTGAAGGCAGTGACAGATGCAGAGTTAATACAAAGCAGTGCTAAATAAATTTGCCAACAGTAGAGGTATCATTGGCTGAGGTTTTCAGAGCACACAATGACAATCATTTGGAGGCTGTCCTAGAGGTCCCTGCTAAGTCCTAAGTAACCTTTTGTTTCTAGAGATTGGATTTTTCTAGGAAGAACCATAGAGACTATTTGCTGGGATGTCTTAATGACTGGAACTTTTTTTTGTTTGTTTGGTTTTTCTGAGTCAAGTTTTCTCTATATAACAGTCTTAGCTGTCCTGGAACTTGCTCTGTAGACCAGGCTGGCCTCGTACTCACAGAAATCTGCCTGCCTCTGCCTCCCGAGTGCTGGGATTAAAGGTGTGCACTACCACTGTTGGGCTATGATGGGAGATTTTAGAATAGTGTTTATCATTCTCTCTGGAATGTATTTCAGTATCAAGGATTCAGTCATACTTTTGTACAATGTGTGAAGTAAGGAAATAATACATATTAAGCAAGTGAGTAAGATTATACTTTTCTGAGCAAGAAAACCCAAAGTGACATATGACAGACAGGTCATAAACTACCTTAAGTTCAAGTCTCTTTGAGTAAGGAGACATTGAATCAAACTCCAGACAGAAAGAAGAAAAGATACCCACAAAATGTTGAGAAGAACAATTGAGGATATCTGGCCCCCAAACATGCTATGTAACTTTTAAATAACAATGAGAGTCTAGTATAGTCTTTATTAATGAATATTAAAATAGTGCATCATGAATATACTTAGGTAGATGAAAAGGGAAATGAGATCCTGGGGGCTCCACAAAAGAACCAACAGGAAAAACCTAGGTTAAAGAACCAAACCCCACAACAACTTAAAAATAACTTGTAATTTTCCAGTGATCATCGATACCGGTATAATGGGCCTACAATATTAAATTTCTGTGCTTCAGGTGTTACCTTCCAAGGCAAGAGTGACTCTTTTGAAGTATCCATCACTAAGCATGAAGTTGCTGAAGTGATTGCAATCCCTTGGTTCACACCATTTTGCATTCTTTTCGCTCCTGACAACAAAACTCCTGAAAAAGATTCTGGCATGGCCACCCAAATTTCTTTTTGACAAAAAAATGTGAAACCAGAAAAGACTTTGAAAATTCATGTCCACTAGAGGCTGGCAAGATGCTTCAGTTCATGAAAGCATTTGCTGTGCAAGCCTAATGATTTGACATCAGGCCCTGGAACCTGTGGTAGGAGGAGAGAACAGAGTATCCCCAAGGTTTTTTATCTGGCCTCCACAATGCACACGAACAATAAACAAAATATACATTTTTTTTCAAAAGTTTGCCTAATTGCATTGCAATGTTTAGAAATCTGGGCTCCCTAGGTGCAGAAGCTACACTAAGCTACTAAGTAGTAATGGACATTTGAAGCCAAAATGTGCATGTTAGACCCCCAGATCAAGTCCTTGTCAAACACAGCCTTGTGGTCCATCCCAACCAGCTCAGGCAAGATGGACCCTCTGCTAATATAATCATGAGGAACATGACTGGTCTCTCAAGCCACTGAGTGATGTGACAGTTTGTTTTACAGTGAAAATGAGTAAGGCTGGGACAAAGGAAGGAATTGTGTGAGGCAAGTGTCTGGTAAAATGTGAAACATATATGGAAAAGAGATCCTTTGAAGCCTCTCTTCTGAACTGGTAAGTACATCATTAGTAAGAAGACCTACTGTTAAATTTAATTCACTTAGTTGCCCAAGAAAAATACCATGAGGAGCATGAACTCTGTGCCAGCCATTGTGCTAGTTGCTGGGGCATAAATAGAAAGGTCTCCAAAGAAAATATCAGTGGCCTGTGTTGTTTTAGAGACCTCGTTGCTCTTCCTGACAAATTACTCCTAGAGACGTGCCCCACTGCATTTTAAATATAGATTCACAAAGTAATTTGAGGAGGTACACATGCATGTACACACACACATACTCATACACATACTGGCACACTTCAATTAAATACTCTTTAACATGGCCTTCATGTGCTATAGAACTAATAAATATTTGTTGAATAATCACCCAATTTTATTTTCATTTTGAATCCATTATTCTAAGAAACAAATCATAATTAACAACTAGAGTTAGTTAGTTAGATAAAGATTTCCATTTTTAAGGTTTAAGTACATGTATGATGGTTATCAAGGTGAACATCTCCAGAGGGGCTCTTCACACAAATCTTAGGAAAAATGAGCCCTGCAGATGTGCCACAGTGGTATTTTTGAAATCACCCTACTACAGCTGAAAAACACATTCTGAGCAAGACTGGACAAGCCAGGGTCCTGCTGTTTATTATGGAAATTGTTGAGATACCAACTAGAAAAAAATTCCAATAAATATGGAGGATAGATAAAATATTTGAAAATGCAAGAATGTCTCATAGAGGGTAGAAATAAAGCACACTCAGACCAAGGTCAGAGATTGAGAACCTGGTGTTCTTTGTCTCCCTGTTTGCTTTACTATCAAACCTGTGGGCTAGTTAGGTCATCAGTTCTAGCAAGTGCCTTTTTCTCAGTTCTCAGTTCAAATTCTTCATGCATTACAGTTTCAGAGGCTAAATCCTAAAACTCTTTGATATAATTAAAAGTCATTGGCAATTGGAAATTGACCTAGACAAAGTCAGATGTTGCTCTCATTTCAACTCTGGAGAAAAATCAGAATTCAAGGTGCACATGGGCCACAGTTTTTAATGCCATCTCTTTGGTTTCTTAGGCAATGGGCTCATTCTAATAATTTCTTTTTGTTTGTGTTACCTGTTTTGTTATTGTTAAGCTGTTTTTGTTTTATAAGCACACTAATTTTACAAAAGAATGAGTTTTCTTTTGATAACTTCATAGTATACTTTGATTCCACATTTAAACTATAGCAATAGTTTCCTAAAATAACCAGGCTTTATTCGCTTGTCCCTTAGTCTTCAGACATAGTTATGTCTGAAGAACAAATGAACATTAATAGCATTCCATGTTCAAAGTTCCAGTACTCCAAGGGTTATTTAAATATGCTGTTGCATATTTCCCCCGTGAGCTGTCTTTCAAGCAGGTAATTTGAATATTGTTGTTAACCCCACTTTAGGGATGGTAAGTCCATGTTGAAAATGTATAGTGAAGTCTCCACACTCAGCTACTGTGTCATCACTTTTCTTAAGAGACTGAGACTTAGCAAAGCCTTGGACTTCCTGAAGTACAGAGCCCCAGAATTTGGCTGGAGCGGCGATCAAAGGCTAAAAGCTAAAAGACAGCATGAACAAAACATATGCAGGTAACTTCAGAAAACGGTTTAAGCATGATATGCTGCAATGTTCACACGGGGATAATGATACTGTCTTAATGTTAGTCTCACCTTTATAACTGTATTAGAACTGTTATATTCAAGAGTTTTGAGATAGCGCTTGTACACAAATAAGCAGGCCTCAAAAGTCAGCTACATTATGTAACTTGATTCATTTTCATTCCGCTGCATTAAGATTATCAATACTCCATCATTTTTTACTTACAAGAGCTTTTCCCCCCCCTTTTATATGTTTTGTTCGGCTAATTTTGACTGTATTTTTTAGAACTATTAGTTTTACTCATTTTTGAAAAGATGACTTTGTGTAACTCATTGATTTATAGACACTGAGAAATTAAATTAAAAAATTTCAGAGTTATGAGATATTTCAAGGTTATGTCCAATCCTATGATTTAGGGAACACATTTTCTTTTTGTTTGCTTAAATATTGGTGGAATTTACTAAGGATTTTCTATAATATTTGCTAAGATTCAATGAGCAGGTGCAGGCTGTTATATTTCATTAATGTTAGTGACTACCTGCCGCTTGAGGAAATGCTTTTTAAGTTGAATGTCTTTCAGAAATACTTTTCAAAGGTTTATTTCATCCAAACCATCCATAGATCATCAAGGAAGTACATGGGAATGGTTTTGACATTTACAAAAGAATGGGACTATTGTAAACAATGCATATAGGATGCTGCTAAAACAGCATTATTATGCTTTAATTGCTTCACTATCTCTGAGACACTAAAATTGATTTGGCCTTCTCAACATTTGATCCTATCTTCCTGTGAAGTCAACAATAAAGACAGAAAACTGCAGACTGTAGATGTCCATCTGATGGATGGTGTATGTCTGACTCCTATGACAGTGAGCAAAAGTCAATCTGATCAGCCAAATAAATTTCCTGAGAGACATTCATCACATGATGTTAGCACTGGATGGGACTCTGGGGATCACCTGGTGAATGACCTCTCAATAATTCAGTAAACCTAGTCAGACAGATCACATTTTACTCAAGATTTCTTTTGACTTAAGGGGAAAGCTATGTTGAAACTTCATATTTCCTGACACAAAACCCCTGGGCCTTCCAGTTAACAGTTTCTAGGTTGAGAGGTTAGAATTTGAGAGGGCTCTTCGCACAAAATAGATGGAGCAGTGAAGTAAGGAAGAAAGGCAGGTGTTGCTATTGATAGCTGTTGTCTTTTAAGACAGACAGACAGACATTTACATAGAAGAGTCTTCAAGGCCACCAGAGAAGACTACAGCTTCTGTCCTTTGTCATTGTTCTTTGCACTTCTGTCTGGTCAATTCCTTCCAGGAACACGCTGACAGCTGACATTTATGCTGAGGTTGTGTCTATATTTCCACTCTCATCAATGTTATAATTTTCATTTATTTGGTAATATTTTTTAGTTAATTTACTGTTCTTTAGACAAATTCTTAAACTTTTAGGTATGCTCTGAACTAATTTTTAAAATCCATAATTCCTAAAAAATAAAGTTATATGAACTTATAACTAAATTATACCAAGGTTACAAAATATAATTGCTTAAAAGTAATCTGTTTCTATTGATATTACTATTTTTATTGGTATCTGTTATTAACTATGAGTACCATTTTACTAATATCTTCAGATTATGTCGTTATTACTCATGGTGTAAAATATATTACATAGGACACAGTTTGACATCCTTCTCCAACCTTATCTTCAACCACATATTCTTGGTAGTTTGAAATCAGACATAAGGAGAATATTGAGACTTGCAAGTAGTAAAGAACTTGGAAAAGTCTTTTTTTTTTTAACCAAACAGAAAAAAAAATTGCTAACAATTTCCAGAACATGAAAGTGTATACTCTATCGTAACAAGTATATCACATCTTGAGTCTTTCAGCACTTGACTTCAATTCACTGTTAAGTAAGTTAGTTTAGATTCTTGACAGGTTGGACATGATTGCACATTGCCTCATAAGGTATCATGGTGTTCTGCATAGCATTGCTTTCCATGAAGAAGTTCTCTTAGTAAAAACATAAGCACAACAGCTGGTCCACTTTTTTTTTTTTTTTTTTGCCATTCATTGGTATCATCATGTCTTCTATCATCCTAAAGACACTATCTTGATGGAGCAGATGAATGGGTGAACTGCTTTTATTTCCCCATCTTTTTCTTTTAGAATTTCAGAATGCTAACAATATGTTTTGATCTAATCTTCTACCATTTCCCTCATGTCTAGGTATACTCACCCTACCAGGTTTCCTTCTCGACTTCACCACTTGCCTCTTGTTTTAAGTCAACTGAATCCCCTGTTTTACTGCCTGTGTGTCCTGAGATGTTCAAACCATACTCTTTCCTTACCCAGGCTCAAGGATCACTGCAGAAAAAGGGACAGAAAGACAGGGGAAAAAACCGAAAGTTGTGGTTGCCTGCAGTGAAACACTTCTTGCTGGGTATGACAGGACCACCGAACACAAGAGATGTCTTTGGTTGCTTAGGGACAGTGCCAAGGTGATGGCAGTACCTTGCAAATCTGGACAAAACTCTTTAGAAGAATTCTACACATACTTCAAATTGCTATATGACATATGTCAATACATCTTCCATCATCTGAACTCATGATTCCAGGAACCAAAAACAGAAATGGGGAACTACACTAGTTATTGCTCATCTTGTTGATATGTAAACAGAATTTCTGCAACATATTCCCAAGGTTTAAAACTCTACAAGTTTTGAGGTTTTAATTCTAATGAGAAATTACTGCACTGCGACATACAAAAATAATTCTACTTAAACTGAAAATTAGGACTGATCTCTATCACTTTTGGCTCATCATTATTTGTATAAACAAGAAGGAGTTCAGAAACTGTGTGAGCTTGACTACTTGGGGGTAATTAGGCTGCTATTCTACAGTAGTCATTTCTTATTATTACAATGTCCTGTGATCAAGGTACCTGCAAAATTACAATTCAAAGTAGGCTAGAATATATTAGAAGCCCCGGGAGTAAATGTTTGGGCTAGAAACTTAGGTTAGGACAGCTGTTATAAGATTGTGTTTGTATTTTCTGTGTCATGCCTAAATGAAAATTTTCACTGCCCTTCTCCTGGTCTTGCAGTTCTCACATTCTTTCCACCTGTTCTTCACTGGGTATTAGAGGAGATGGTGTAAATATTCTATTTAGGGCAGAACATTCACCCATGATTCTTTTTCATCACTTTAAGTATCCATTCTTTTTGAAAAGACTCTTCTCTGGTAAAGTTTAGAGTAAACAAAGGAAACAGCTTGCTAACATAGTTCAACATGGATATTAAGGAGACAGCTTGCTACCATGTCAGTTTAGCTGAGAAACAGCAGTAAGTGCCTTCCTATTGCCTAAACCTCCTCAGATATGGGTGTTTGACCAGATTTGCAGCACTGGGAATGAATTATTTCCTTTCCAGAGAGTCTCTGATCCAACCAAATATCAGTTGGTAAACTCACACTTTTATACCACTGTAGCACCAGTGGACACATTTTACCTGACAGGTGGGTATTAGAGTTAGTAGGGTATCACAGCTAGGTAAGACTGTGGAGTTATTTTCTCCCCAAGAATCCTATACAGCACCTATAGTACTGGGAAAGGTAACCAGCAGAGAGATATTTTCCAGCTCAGCACCAGATTAATCTCTCTGTACCTTCAGATGTGTGTGATGTATTCAACAATAGGGACTTATCAACTGGTTTTGATGGACAGCTAAGAGGGATGGCGAAAACACCCAGTGTTTGGAGGGCTTTATTCAAACAGCTCTTAAAATGGCGTATCACACCTCGCACTAAGTTTATCCAGCCATGCAGGTTATTCACCCTTCTAAATGTAAGTTGTTTTAAACTTCTATTTTTAAAATTGGCTTATGAAGTAGGCAGCATCTGTATGGTTTTCCATATTCCCTTTGGTTTGCTTAACTCTTAGTCCCTCCACACTTGTTTCGCCCATCCCTTGCCCACAATCCCTGCTAAAACCCACCAGTATTTTTTACTTCTGTTTTCTGTCCTTCTTCTGTCTTTCCTCCCTTGAGGCATTCCTCACCTCAATGACACTTTTCTATTGATCTGGCTTGTATATATATACTTCAAGTTAAACACACACTTTAAAGATCCAAAACCTAATCCATACATGAGAGGAAGCATGAAGGATTTGTCAATCTGAGTGAGTTATCTCACTCATAATTTTTCCATACACTTATTTTCAAATTTCATAATTTTGGGTTATTTTACAGCTTCATAAAGTCCCATTGTGTACACATTCTAATCATACATTCATTATTGATGGACATCTAGGTTAATTTCATTTCTAGGCTATGGATAATAGTATACCAATAAAAATGGATGAGCAAGTATTTCTATTACAGGATATATTTCTCCTTGAGTGTATGCCCAACAGTGGCATAGCTGGGACAAACAGTAGTTTTATTTCTAGATTTCTGAGAAATCTCCACAGTAATTTCCATAGTAACTACCAGTTTGCACTCCCAACAAGAGTAGATATATGTACCTCTTCCCTCACATCCTCTCCAGCATTTGATGTCATTGATTTCTTGATGATAACCATCTTGCAATAAGATGAAATCCCTGCATAGTTTTAAAACCCTGAAGGAAAAAATAGAGAAAGGATACTGGAAGAGAGAAATAATTCCCTTGCTTATGATTCAGGAGAAATAACATTGTGAAAATTGTTATCCTACCCAAAGCAATTCATTGTTTCAGGGCAATACCAGCCAAAACCTCAGCACAATTTTTCACAGAAGCAGAAAAAAAGTTAAATTCATATAAAAGCAAAGAAACTAGAGCAACCATCAATTAAAAATAAAAAAAATACATGTATTTGGTGATTTGAATGAGAAAGGCCCGGTCTCCAGTTTCTAGACTGTTTAGTAAAGATTAAGAGGTGTGATTTTGTTGGAGGAAGTGTATTACTTGGGGGTGAGCTTTGAGGTTTCAAAAGTCCTTGACATTTCCTATCTCATTCTCTCTCTCGTTCCACCTTGCAGGTCAGGATGTAAGTTCTCTTCTACTACTGCAGTGCCATGCCTCCCTGTCTGCCACTCTGTCCCCTGTCTGCCTATCTGTCCCCACCATGATGATCATGAGATAACCATCTGATACTCTAATAAAGACTCCAATTAAATACTTTCTTCTATAAGTTGCTTTGGTCACGGTGTCTCTTCACAGCAATAGAACAGGAACTAAGACAATGTGTATGTTAGTATTATCATCATATCTGATTTCAAATTACACTACAGGGCTATAAAAATAAAAACAAGTGTTTTGGGAAGAAAAATCATGTTGATCAATGAAATAGAATAGATACAGCTTATTAACATCAGCCATCTTATTTTTGACCAAAATACCAAATCACATTTTGGAGAAAATGCGTAATTTTGATCAGATAGTGTTGAATACTGGGTATTCACATGTAGAGGAATGAAACTATATTGTCATCTCTCATTCAATACAAAAAAATCAATGCCAAGTTGATCAAAGATCTTAGAATAAAACCTGATACTTCTTCCTCTGAAATGTCTCAAAGAAAATTTATGGGATAATCTATAAGATACAGGCATAGGTAAGGCCTTTTTTTTTAAAGATTTATTTATTTATTATATATACAGTGTTCTGCCTGCATGTATGTCTGCAGGCCAGATGAGGACACCAGATCTCATTATAGATGGTTGTGAGCCACCATGTGGTTGCTGGGAATTGCACTCAGGACCTTTAGAAGAGTAGCCAGTGCTCTTAATCACTGAGCCATCTCTCCAGCCCCCAGGTAAGGCCTTTTTAAAAGGAATACAACTACCCAGAAAATACAGCCAACACGTGACAAGTAGCACCTTAGAATACTAAAAAAAAAAAAAAAAAAAAAAAACACTTCTGTCAGCAAAGTAACTGAGTTAATTGATTGAAGAGATGACTGCCAGAATGGGAGACTATCTTCGCCAGCTGTCCGTCCGACATATGATTAATATGTAGAATACACAAATAATTAAAAAAAACTAAACACCAAACAACAAAATCAACAAAATATAGGGCATGGATGTGAACAGAAATTTCTCAAAAGAAGAAGCAAAAATAATAAATAAACATTCAAAAAATACCAGATACCATTAGCCATTAGGTAGGTACAAATTGAAGAGTCTATTCTTCTGCTTTGAGATAGAGGTTTGCTGTGTAACTCAGTATGGCTTCAAATTTATGATCCTTCCGTCTCGGTCTCTCAGTGCTGAATTACAGTCATGAATCACCAGATCCAGATTCTACCATATCCAGCTATTTGGGCTTCCATATTGTACACCAAATAGATGCACTGTTTTACACAGGATTTAAACTTATTTATATTTACTTGGAAATTAAACACAGCTTAAGGAGGCAGATATGGTTGAGAGCTTGACAATGGATGGACATTTGATGTTTAATTTTATGTTACAAGTTCCTGGTTCCAAACTGTTAGCTCAATACTATTCTGTTTGCCTAAGTTTGTAGCTGAGATTACTGTTGGATTTGGTACACTCAGAACAGCAGATAGCCTCTTCTCAAGTGTGTGGGCCTCATTCAATATATTGATATACTGAACAAAGCAAAAATCTAAGAGGAAAAAGTCTATGTTGGAATATTATTTTTCTCCAACTCATGCTGTAGCAAGTACTTTCCTTGATTCAGTTTACAGACTGCTGATCTTAGAACTTCTTACGTGTACAACTCAGTGCTGTGGCCCCCCAACCATACAATTATTTTCTTTAATACTTAAAAACTGTAATTTTGCTACTGCTATGATTCATAACATAAATATCTGTGTTTTCCAATGGTTAGGTGACCCCTGTGAAAGAGCCATTAGACCCCCAAATGGGTTGAGACCTACAGGTTAAGAACTGCTGGTCTAGCTCCCATTTTGTCTTAGTTCCTGCCCTCCAGAGAATCCAAGCTAATAGACAGTTTGATATAGTTGATCTGACCAAAGTTGCCAGCTCATAACCTCCCAGATGTGCCCTTTTGCATGTGATCTACAGCTGTAATAATATCTATCTCCATGTTGTTAAGATAATTGAATAAAGTGAAACATTCTATATGTGAAAATAAGCATATAAAACAAGATAATCTTCTTTTGTAGACTTGCCTTATGCAGATTAATTTTGTCTAATGAAGGATTTGTCTGAGCACCACAGGATGAAAACTTCTGTCAGTTTGTCACAGATAGCACATCCATGCAAAGAACAGTGACTCACAAGCAATCAATATGCAGTGAATTTCCCACAGTGTGGACAGACTCAGTAAGTCAAAAGTCCAGCATGCTTCTAGCAGAACAGCCCTAGATTAGCCCACCCATGCATGAGTAAACCATCATCCTGCCTCCTAAACATCAGCCTCCCACACAAACATTAGAGTGTCTGCCCTGTCAGTACTCATGATGTGTTATCTCCTCAGACTCACTCTGTTTACAGAAGTCGGCAGAGTGAAACAACAGCTTTATGAAAATGTCACTGAAGATTTTTTTATCCCTAAACTTGTTACTCAGGAGACATTTCTAGAGCTCTTAGTCCAACTACTGTTCTACTATAATGCTATGTGTGTTTAGAAAACAGATCAGTTGATAAAGATACAGACATTGAATTTTCTTTAGAAAAAGTAGAGTGTCACAGAAATACACTAGAGAGAATATTACATTTGAAGTAGTTTCTATACATAAAGCTGGGGCAGATCTGATTGTGCTAACTGATATGGTCACTTGTTCAACTGATAACGAAAATGTTGTGTATACTCTTGAGTATAGAGAAGTTCAACGGTGAGAAGCAATGGTTTCTGAAATGTGAAGGTAATGGGACCATGACTGACATAGACAAAATTCTTTTACAACCTAGACTTGTACCATAAAAGAGTGGAAGGAGGATGTCAGAATGTTAAAATAATAGTGTTCATTATGGACAAATCTATTTGGTGTTATTGTTCACTTTAAATTGCCAATGTATGGATGGAATGTAGCATAATGGAGAATTTCTGAGAATTTCTTTATCTTTCCTTTTCTCTTCAAACTTTGTCCCAGGAGTAAAGAGGCCATGTGTTTATATGTAAGACTACTGACCAATAGCTTGTTTCCTTGGGACTATTCTTGCTGAAGAATCTAACTGAAATAATTGAAGCAACAACACTAACATGCCTGCATTTGCTGCCACACTAATTTTATGCAGGCCATGTTGATAATCAATACAGAATATAAAGTAACAGCAATACACTTGAATACTTAATACTAATACTTAAAGATAGCCACTTCAACAACATTATCTAGTCTTCTGTTTCCGCAAGTCCCCTGTCAATCAAACACAGCTGATTCCACAATCAATCATGAGCTGTGCATGAATGCTTAGAGCAGATCGCTGACTTGAAGTTTGGTGCTTGCCCTACCGTGATAAGACCCTACATCAGAAAGAAACTAAAGGCTTCATATAAGAGCTTATTGATAAAATCTCTAGGCCTCCTTGGTATTAGTAGACACCTTATTGGTGACAGGACAGTCTGATTTACTTAAGTCTCAGCCTTAGAGTCATCATTGTTAACTACACACTGGTACTCCATGAGTCTTATAACACTCAGATACAATAAAGCTGATTATTGATAGGATTTGCTTGATCTTCAATGGCCTAAGGAGGTTATTGGCACCTTACTTTCTGAGACTCAGGCATAACATCTATCTCTAGGCCAGTGATAACAAATGGATTATCTAGACCTGAGCTGTCACCAGGAAGAAATCTCAAACATACTGAAATGAATTTATGAACATTGCACCAAGAGTTTGGGTGCACCCTGAAATTTGCAATGGTACAATGGCCTTTGGTTCTGTGAGGCTTTATGATGACTTGAATATGAAATGTCCCTTCAGTGTTTAAAACTTCTAGAAAGTGGTGTTTGGCTCATGAAGATAAGTATCCTTAGGCAGGGTTGTGACATTTATATTAGACTCATTCCAGCCAGTCCTGACTGCTTCCTGATATGGCATATATAAATACCTATTTATTCACATACCTGTTGTCAGAGATGTAGACATTTCACTGTGTCTTCCCTATTATAACAGACTGAACTGTGAAGCAAAATAAATCTTTCTTCCCTTACGTTGTTTCTGTCAGGTATTACTTTGTGGAAGACAAAAGCAACTGTATTGGTCAGAGTTTTCTAAGAGAACAGAACTGATAGAATGAATATACAAACATAACATACAGTTGAAGATACACATATACATATGTATATATATATAACTTCTAATCATATATATGATTATATATAATGATATATACATACACACACATACACACACACATACACACACACACACACACACACATACACACACACACACACATATATAATTAGAATGGCTCTACAATGGCTATATCACAGCAAAAACTACCCCAAATCCAGTAGTTTTAGCCCAAAGCCTGGATGTTTTAGTAGTTTGAATCTGATGTTTCAGTCCTAGAGGATTTCTGGTAGTCTGCATTGGAGTCCCAAAGCACCTGAATTTTATACTTGCTGCAGCATCAAGACAGAAAAGCTTTCCAGTGAGAGGGCCAGCAGGCAAAAGGCAAAGTCTCCTTCTTCCATGTTAGTTTAGGTGGGCTGCCACTAAACAGTGTGGCCCAGATTTAGCATGTTTCTTTCTGCTGCTGCAAAAAATCTGATTAAGGAAATCCAACACTGCCAGGGCCCCTCAAACAGACCAAACTACACAACTGTCTCCCTTATGCAGAGGGCCTAGTCCAGTTCTGTGAAGGTTCCACAGCTGTTGGTCTAAAGTTCATGAGTTCCTACAAGCTTGGTTCAGTTGTCTCTGTAGATTTCCCCATCATGATTTTGACCCTCCTTGTTCATATAATCCCTATTCCTTCTCTTTGACTGGACTGTGGGAGCTCAGCTTCGTGCTTTGCTGTGGATCTCTGCATCTGTTTCGATCAGTTATTGGATGAAGGCTCTACAATGACAGTTAGAGGTATTCACCAATCTGATTGCTGAGGTAGGTCAGCTCAGGCACCCTCTTCACTGTTGCTAGTAGTCTAATCTGGGTTCCTGAGAATTTCCCTGGCATCAGGTTTCTTCCCTTACCCCATAATGTCTCCCTCTTTCAAGATTTCTCATTCATTGTGGGATCAGAATCTATCCTTGGTGTATGAGCTGGCTTTCTGGAGCCCATTACCTACTGTCTGATGCCTTGCTTACCCTCAATGCAGAGGGGAGGGGTTGGACCTTCCTCAACTGAATGTACCAGGCTTTGCTGACTCCTCATGGAAGGTCTTACCCTTTTGAAAGAGGGGATGGGGGTGAAAAAAAAAAGAAAATCCAACACAGAAGTGTCTAACAGCTTGCATTTTAGTTAATTGCAGAAGTAGTCAAGTTACTAACCTAGTTAAGCCATCATAGGAACTAATACATAAAATCAGTGCCAGAGAGATTAAGTTGGATTGTTGCTTAGGTAAAACTGACCATGGTGATTCTTAGGCTCTTTAGGGTCCATAGGATGGACACATGAAAGTATGGAGCTGTGGGCTGCAGAAGTCTTCAAATGCTGTATACAGAGGTGCATGGGGCATTCATTTTCCTGGGAGTTCAGAAGGCTACAATTCCCATAGAAATGTGGAAAGTTAAGATTGCTCAGGAGGTGTCCGATGGAACAAAAATTTTGTTGTAATCTTGACTTGCAGTTGGCTGTCTTATATTCCAACAAATAATCTGGCTGTGTCCTACTTATGTCTTGGAAATTTGACTGAAACTGAGTTTAAAAGTGATAGAGGAAATTTCACCATAATGAAGCATTGAGGTTGTGGCATGGCTATTCCAAGCTGCTTTTAGAGGAAAAAATGGCTGCTCATACTAAAAGCCAGATGCCTCAGTAGTCTCAAAACTTTTCTGAAAGCCTAAAAGTCCATTGGAATGTTGCTGATACTGAGTTTATACTCAGAGACTGAAGATTGGTGTCTGATGTTAACAGTAGAATACAGCGACAGTGATGGGTGAAATGCCTCAGAAGGAATCGAAGACAGATAGAAAAATAGGCACACACACACACACACACACACACACACACACACACACACACACACACTGCTTTTTCCTTGAACAACTTCATAGCTTCTAGTCTTTTGGAATTTTCACATATACTGGGCACAAGCCAGCTATTTCTTTCTAGACAGACCCCCAGAGTTGATTTCCTAGTTGTTTTCAAACCCAGTCAGGTGAAAAATCAAGATGCACTATCATGTCCATCAAAATAAAAAGTTTCTGCACAGCACAGTAGATGGGCAAAGTGAGGAGACTATGTGAAAAGTATGTGTTAGAACAAGGCTGAGGAGATGGCACAGAGGATTAGGAGACTTGCTGCCAAGGCTGATGACCTGAGTTCAATCCCTGGGACCCACATGGTAGAAGGAGAGAACCAATGCCCATAAATTGTCCTAGGCCCTCCACATGTATATCACAGCATACACACACACACACACACACACACACACACACACACACACACACACACAGAGAGAGAGAGAGCGAGACAGAGACAGAGAGAGACAGAGAGAGAAAGAGAAAGAGAGAGACAGAGAGACAGAGAAACAGCGAGATGGACACACACAGAGAAAGAGAGGAGGGAAACAAAATAGTTAAAATAATGATAAAGTAATAACTTTTAAAAGGAAAATGTATGAGAATATATATGCAAACTGTGCATCTGATAAAAGGCTTTAAACTACAATACATCCAAAACTACAACCGATATCCATTGATTTGTCTCTAAAGAAGATACACAACAAGTCAACAGGTGTATGAAAATGTTTTCAGCAGCATTAATCAGGAAAATGGAAGTCAACGGCAGAGTGAAAACAAATGTAAATCTACCTCCCTCACCCTGAGTAAGAATAACTATTATCTGAGGGACTAGAGGAAATAACTACTTTTGTGGGCATGAGGACAAAAAGAAACTATGCACTGTTGGTATTAATGTTATTTGGTATAGCCATAATAGAACATTACAATAATTACATATAATGAAATATGGTTAGCCATAAAACTACTGAATCTTGTCATTTGTGACAACATGGCTCTAACTTTTACACCACTATGGCAAGAAATGAGCAAGGCACAGAAAGGCAAGCTCTGAGCATTCCCAATCATGTGCAGAAAAATTGTTGAACTTGTGTACATTGAAAGCATAATGGTTCCAGGAGGCTAAAAAGAGTTAAGTGAAGTTGTGCAGAGTTGGGAGTATCTAAAGTACCCACATTTAGATAGGAGTCTGAAGGGCACGTTTCAAAGAGCTAGAAGCAAGGATTGTAAGTGCTAGAAATTGATGTTGATTCTGAATTAAAACTTATATGATGTTTATTGAAACATCACATGTCACCCCACATATGTGTGTATGTGTGTGTGTATATATATATATATATATATAATGCTCTACGTGTGTGTTAAATATAAATGAAACAAGATAAATGTTCAAACTCCGAGTTAACTAATTTCTGTAAATCATTGAAATCTTAGACAATTCCTGTGTTGGCTCCGATCTATGAATTTGTTTTTAGACATTTGAAGATGTTGTGGACAAAACTACAGGCTCTTGTTTCTGTTTAACCTGCAGACTGTGCAATCAGGTTTTGATCATTTGATTTTTATCTAAGACCTGTGCTGCTTGAATTGTAGTGTAAGCTTGAAATAAGTGTACAAGAAAATCACCTCAGTTCAGATGCCTTAGAGAGTGAAGCAATCTAATAAGTACCCACAACTTCCAAAAGATCTGATTAGCTTGTTCATAGTAAACAGAAGTTGAAGTGTAAATAACAAGAATGAGGTTAATATGTATTCTGTTCATTTATAGTGCTTGGCAGAGCTCTCTGTGATTAATGCTGAGTATAGTATTGAAATTGTGTGGGGACGTGTGTGTGTGTGTGTGTGTGTGTGTGTGTGTGTGTTCATCTATACTCATTCTTGTATGTATTTTTCTACTGTGGATTGTAAAGTTCTTTGAAACATGAGAGTAGGTCGACGGTGCTGTAGTACTCAACACCCAGTTTCTGTCCTCACTCTGTATTTATCAGCTTTAGTATGTTAACCATTAACCTCTCAATTTCTGAAGGAATAAATTGACAACTAACATAATCATTTGGAGAACTAAATTATGGATTCAAGCCTCTCAAAATGCAAGCTCCCATGCAAATGCTTACACTCATTCTTAACACACTGAGATTACCCCAAGTATGTAGTGATTCTAGTTCACTTTCATACAAACTTCCCACATGCAAATGTCATGGGGATTCACTCCTTATTGGATACGTTCAGGTTTTCCCTGGCCAGTAGAAAAGGTGATTGTTCTTCATGGTTCTTATTCTAGCATTTCCTCCTTCCAGCCTTTTAATTTGATGAACAAAGAAGAATTCTATGTAAGGGTCATATTCAACTTCATGTTAAAAAGAGACTATCCTTTAAAAGATTTTTTTCTAATAAACTATGTGAATACAAATTTACAAAGAAGTTAGAAAAGTTAACATGTGAAATCTCTGAGCAACCCACATTTCAATAGAAGGAAAATCTTCATATTAATGGCTTATTCATTTCTATCATATTTGAAACTCCTCATTAGATTTCTACATAGTAAGTTAAAGTTTATTAAAATGATTTGCATTTCTTAATTGTGACCAACATATTGATATTCATCTGTTCAGCCTCTGAAGATGATGGACTAAGATGTCAAAACCCATGCTAAATCTACTTTTCTGTCAAGCCAGTTTTCAGGTTTTGGAGATTACTGAATGGAAGTAGTTCTTTTGGGAAAAGACTGGAAAGTCGCTAAATTAAGATATGTATGTTCAAAAATACGTAACATTTTACCCTTTGAAGCATTTGGTTTTCACAAGCAATAGTCTAGAAGTAGAGAAACAGTAGGAATGAACATGCAGTATCTCAGCACTGAGGACACAGACAGAGGAACTTAAGTGCAAACCAGAGATAGTCCTGTGGCAGTTTTTGCAGGCATTCATGTGAAAGGATTTCTTTTACTGTGTATTATAATATAAAACTCAGGGACAAATACAAGATAAGAACCTGAGACAGTCACCATGTCTTCGGTGGCACCTACACTATTCACATCCAGGCTCATAAAAAGTCCGCTCAACCTTCTAGCACCACCTCTTCTTCCTCAGTACCACTTCCATAAAACCAAACTCTTTATTCAGTTAGACAATAGACCATAACACAAACAAAATTACTGTAACATTCATGTTGAGACTTTCATGAAGAGAAGCAACAGCCGTGAAACAGCTTAAGTCAGTCCATCAGCTGATTCAATCTTAGCTTAAAGTTATCTTTCTTTATACTGATATAAATCCTCACTTGATAAAGGAATTCTATGTAGATCCTCAATTTTCCTGAAAAAAAAATTTGAGTATACACAATACTTTGCTTTTAATCCAAATATGAAAAACTGAGAATACTCACAACACATAAATAAACAATAAAATAAGAAAGAAATTTACAACAGGAGAAAATGCACAAAGACAAAGAGGAAGAAAGAACAGGTCAAGAGAGAAGGAGGAAGTGAAGGAGAAGTCAAAGGAGAACAGAGAAGTGAAGGAGAAAACAGAGACAGATGAGACAGAAACACTCAGTAAAAGAGCAAAGATATTAAATATGTTGTGGGAATTTGATCTCTTCAGGCACCTGGCTCATTGCATCACTGTCCTACTTCAAAAATATATTAATAAAGTATAAAATTTTATGCTAATTATAAAAATTGGGATATACTAGGAATCTCTCAAAAATACAATTAACTTTAATAACATATATTTATTGTCTGAACACTCATCTTTAAAATCCCATCTTTGTCCTGTCCTGTGAACGCATTCTTTTTCTTATATTTAAAAAAATTTAAGTATACAAGAGAATACTGTATCTCTCTCTCATATGTATAAAATAGTGATTATAATAATTATCCCTAGATCAAGAGTAACATGAATGCTACCTGTCAATTATTATCAGTATGAAACAAATAACCCACCTACATATTATGGAATGGCCCAATAATTTCTGTAGGCTCTTTACCAGTAAGTTGTCTTTACCAGTAAGTTATTTCTTCTAAATAAAGAGTTACAGATCATTGTGGATAATTATGACATGTATAAATTTCTGTAGTACCATTACCTTGCTGATTTGTCATTCTAGTAGGTGATGATGAGGAAGGAAGGATAAGCAATTGATATTGAAGCAAGGGATTAATCCTTGATCTACTTCTTTAGCCATAGCGTTATTTAGTAAAGTAATAACTCACTCTTCTTCAGATGTTATATTTCTTAAATAGTTTAAATGAGAGTCTCCAAAGCCAAATTCTCAGTTGTTATAGGCAGATAAGTATGCACTCAATTGATATGGCCCAAATATATTTTGTAACTAATTGAGGGTACATTATTTGAGAAGTTGAAGCTGAAAGGATAGTGGTAAATTTGTCGTTGAGTGATAATATATTCAAAATAATTATAAGGTGATTGCTTTTGTGTTTTATCCAGGGTTGTGTTTACATTTTGCTCATTTCGTTTATTTACAATGGAAGGTAAGCACTTATTTAAATATTGATTAGATGAGCAGGAGAGGACAATCTCATTTATAAAATGAATGGCCAATACCTTGGGAAATTTAATCAGCACTGGACTAAGTGCTTTTTGTACATAATATTGACACACAATGGGGATATTTTGAGTCCTGTGAGGTAAAACTTTTATTGATATTGAGTCATTGGTTATTGATTGTTTAAAGGAGGAACAGAGAATGCAAAATGTTCCTTATCATCAGGAAGTAAAGTAATAGAGAAAAACCAGTCAAGTATGATAATGTAATACCCATGAGGAATCCCAGTAGGAGCAGGGAGCCCTGGCTGGAGGGCCCCCATTGTTTTCCTAGTAGTATTGATCCTCCTGAGATCATGTACCAGTCAAAATTTATTCTTTGTCTTTTTATGAATTACAAAAATAGTAGAGTTTCAAGGACTAACTGAAGGTTATATATTCCCTAGTTGTAATTGTTCCTGTATTAGAATTTGGGCCTGTTTTAATTTTCCCCTTGAATGGGCCACTGATCAATCCATACTGGCTCATTCTTGCTGTGAGGTAAAAACAAACAAACAAACAAACAAAATCTAAGTAGTGGCAGCTGAGCCCTTGCCATTTACGCCAGATGAGGCTCAAAGTAGGTAGAAAAGGCCACAGGACAACACATGGCCAGAGAGCAAGCTTATAATGTGCCATGTGGGAAGGCAAGCTAGATTGCACCTTCAAGGAGATGGAGCAGATGAATTTGTTCATTTGTTTGTTTGTTTTTAATGATCCTCCCGAGAGGATCCAAGTAATACATGCTGTAGTCCCAACTGAAAAATAATTGACAGATATTTTATTCACCTTTTCATGGACTCTTTTTACATTGGTTCTTGAGAGCTTTAAACCACCATTAAGGATTCCTTGTTCAGAAATCCAAGATTAAATTTTACAGTCACTTGTACAAAATTGCTGAGCTCTTACTCTGAACATTGTCCTCCTCTAGATCTAAACATACATCTCACTAATTATATAAAATGCTTTGTCTATGAGGACTGAGAAGAACCCAGGATATTTCACTGTTTCACCATTGGGACTCCTTGGATGAAAGGACCACACTCCTACCCTCTGTTTTCTGTTTAAAGGAAAACGTATGATCTCCCTGAGTCAAGACCTAGTTGCAAGGGTCTCTGTGAATACCATGGATAGTAAAATATTGATCTATGAGACACAAGCCAGCAGTTCAGTTCAACATGACATAGCAGCCTGAGTTGTTTGTTCAGACTTTGGGGAGTCTGATCCTGAGTAGTTTATTTTAAGCATATTAAGCACTGCATAATTTGGTGAATTTTTTTCTAGTGATAATTAACTGAGTCCCATGTGTACAATAAAGCTTAAGACATAACTACATCAAAACTCATTGTAAAATACATGTTACACCATCCATAAAGATAGGTTCTATTTATTCACAAGCTCACAATAAGGTCTAGGGGAGGATCTGTTGTGGTCTAGGCCACACAGATAGCACAAAAATCCCCTGACTATTAACCACCTCTATTCCCAGCCTTCTGGGCAGATAATAGGTGACACATCCCATCCTTTGAAGGAGCAACCCTGTGTGTCTAAACTTCCAGGTCACCATAGTGCTTATATGTGAGCACAAAGACCTTTGTGTCTCCTATAGTAGTCTATGGTTCCTTATAGGGACTGCAATATGCCACTATGTGAGATAACTTTAATGAAAGTATATGTGTGTGTCTCCTATATAATATGATTTTTAAGTTAGCTTATAGAATTATTGCAGTGTTCATCTTCTACTTTCCTGGTTCCTATAGTTACCTATAGAAAGCATTGATGGGACACCTCGTGCAGCCTTGAGGCAGGGAAAATGGCTTGGACTTGCCTCTACTGGATGTGCCTCCCCATGGGAGGCCTTGCCTTCTTGTGTGGGGGGGGGAGTGGGGGGATGGGTTGGGAGGGAGGCTGGGGTGGCTGGAGGAGGGAAGAGGGGGATCTTTGATTGGTGTGTAAAATGAATGAAAAAATTTTCTTAATGAAAAAAAGTATGAGTTTAATTGATTAAAAAATCCTTTGAACTTCATTTTCTAAACATTAAAATTATAAAATGATAAAATGTTCATACTGAAATAAAATAAAATATAAGCATCAATGCTGATGGAAAATTTAAAAAAATAATATTTAGCTGAGTTAGATTATGTTTCTAATTCTTCAATGGCAAGAAAGCACTGAATTAGGAGCTTTCTTACAGTTTGAGAGGTTTAGTCCATTGTCATCATGGTTGGGAACATGGCAATATGCAAGCAGGCACTGAAGCAGTAGCTGAGAGTACTACATCATGATCCACAGGCAGAAAGAGAGCAAGAGACTATGGGCCTGGGATGAGCTATTTGAAACGTACAAACCCATCCCAAGTGACCAACTTCCTCAAACAAGGCCACATCTCCTAATCCTTCTCAAACTGTGACTGGAGATGAAGTATTCAGATATATGAGCCCATGGGACCATTCTCATTTAAATCACTGCTATCATCTATTCCCGATAGGATTGTAACCAGATCATAATGCAAAAATACATTCAATTCAACTTCAAAAGTCCCCATAGTCTATCATAGTCTCAACACTTTTAAAAGTCCAAATTCTCTTCAGAGAGTCATAGTAATCTCTTAACTGCAACCTCTGGTAAAGTCAAAATAAAAAAGCAGATCATATACTTCCATCATATTGTGGAACAAAATACGTATTGACATTCCAATGGTGAAAAAGGGAGTATAGTGAGGAAATACTGGAGCAAAACAAGTCTGAAAAATAGCAAACTCAACATTCTCTATCAACATGTCTGATGTCAAAGCACTCTTCACAACTCCAACTCCTTCCAAATTTGTTGAAAGCAACACACTTCTCTTTCTTGGGCTTGTTAGCAGCTTTTCTCAGCAGACATCCCATGACTCTGTCCAGGTTTCACCATCGTAACTTTAGAAAATGGCCTCTCTGAACCTCCACACAGGGACATCCTGACACATGCCTGGCCTCAGCACCTTTTTTTTTTTTCTAGCCATGAATGAAGATTCCAAGCCCCTTTCTTGTATCCTTGACTCTAAAGCCAGAACCACATGGCTAAAGCTGACAAGTTCTGCTGCTTGATGGGACCCCATTCCTTCAACTACATTTGTATTGGTTTTCTGTTGTTTATGGTTTCCTCACTGCTTTTACTTCCCTTTAATTCCTTTTCAGAACTTAGCTTAGCTGGGTGGGGTCTTGCCCTGAGGTCACCGCCCCCTATATACTACTTAGTATCAAGCTTTTCTTTAAACACTTTATCTCCTTGAGCACAGACATAAGCTTCATTATACTTCCTGGTGTTTTGTATTTCTCATTGTCCAGTTTGTTCTTTTTCATTATAGATCTGCACAGGAGTAATTACAAATAATCACATGTCACAGTCAATATTAAGCTGTCTTGAAATCTTCTCTGCCAATGCCAGTAATCCAAAAATCTTCAATTTAGCCTCAGGCAGATTTTTAGGACAAGGACAAAAGTAGCCACGTTATTTCCAAAATATCACAATAATGGTCTCTAGGAAGCTTTCTGATATTCTTTTCCTTTAAAACCTCATGATCTGCACCACCACCCCCATTTCACATCACCCTCATCAGCATTGTCTCTGATGTTCCTACTGACATGACCAACTAGGCCCCGCTTAATACAGTTAATTGGGGCCTTACTTACAGTTTCAGAGGTTCAGTCCATTATCACCATGGCAAGGAGCATGGTGACATGCAGGCAGACATGGTACTAAAGAAATAGCTGTGAGTTCTATATCCAGATCCATAGGCAAAGAGAAAGAGGGGAGTTGGGGTGAGAAAGACACACTCTGGATTTGGTGTGATCTTTTATAATTCACCAAATACACCTGCTAGTGACAGACTTCCTCCAACAAGGCCATATCTATTTCAACAAGACCACTCCTCTCAATTCTTCTAATTATTCTCAAACAGTGCCACTCACTGGTGACTAAGCACTCAAATATGTGAGCCTGTCATGACCATTCTTATTCAAAGCACCACAGAATCTCAGAAGCAACTTCCCAATCCATGGTGGAATTTTTAAAGTAACTTAAGAATTTGTAGGTCTTGAGTAGGTAGGTAATCACAGCTACTGCTATTTCCTATGTGCCACAGCTATGTCATGTCCAGCAAGTCCATTACAACTTCCATGATATTCTCTGATCCTAGAAATATGGTAATGTAAATGTTCCATCTGCTGCTAAATACTCACAGTCAAATATTCTCAGCTCTTTGAACAGCAATGTATTTCTTCAGTAACTGCTATGCACTGTAATCATAAGATTCTCTTACCAAGGTTGGGAGCACCACAAATCTATTATTAGAACATAAATTTCAGAAGACAGTTTGACACAGTATCCGTTTATAAAAACAATATCAATAGATTCTCCACTAGACTTATATCTACCACGGCCATAGTTTTTGTTTTGTTTTATTTTGTTTTTTGTTTTTGTTTTTATTTTTGTTTTTTTTAACCATGTTTACAGTACTAACTATGAATTCTGTCCTGTGGCACAAGCTTCAAACATAATCAAGAGAATGCTTGGTTGGCTCCATAACAGTTTGCCACCATTGCAATTTGGGGCACATAAGCAGGCAAGTGTATATTGTAGCACACAGTTTTCATTAGTGGATATTTCCATTTTCTTTCCAGGAGTCTACTTTGAACCATAAAGCTCTATGAAAGTTAGCCAGCAAGGAGAATTTCCTTATCAGTTCAAAAATGATTTCTCTGTGTCTTGCCACAAAACAGTATAGTGTTTTCAGCAGTAAGGTCTTACCACCAAGGTTTGGTGGGCAACCAAGAGCAATGACAATAGCCTATACTGTTTTAGGTGCCTCTGGGATCTCTCTAACCCCTTATTTTCACATGCTTGTCAGTAAGACTTTTATTTAATAACCCATATCATCTGGGCACAGCATTATTCATTAGTGTGGAATACTTCTGTTTAAATTTCTCTACTTAGAAAAATACTTTTAGTTAGCTTACAAAAAATAAGTAGGGTTACATAAGGCTTCTTTGTTTATGTTTTGTTTTTGTTAATCAACCCTCTAAACCTCTTTTTCCTAATCCACTATCCACATTGCCAATTAAGCCTTTACCTCCCAGTATTCTCTGATGTTATGTCATATCATATATCTTCTTCTATCCTCTCTTGTATTTTTTACTTGGATGGCAAGATTGTAGGCTTCAAAGTAGTTTCTCTGTGCATAACTCATATTGGTGAAGGCTTCACCTGGCTTTTCATCTCCTCATTCCCATCGCTCTTCTGTCTGTTTGAACCCAACTTCCTTCTTATATTTGTTCCATCTACTATTACCACTTTCACCCAAATGCACTTACCTATGGCCCATTGTAGTTAAAATTAGTCTTGAAACATAATGCAATCTAATGTTATATTTTATATGAATGTGATACATTCTGAAAAATGATGGTATGAGAATGCTTTCCTTGTTTTTTTCTTACAATCAAAACATTGCTATTTCTGTAATAGCTGAATATTTTGTATGCAAAGCAGAAACACTGAAATCTGTAACATATAATCTGAGCAGAGGCATTTCAGACTTCATTCACCATTATGATGTGAAATGAGGACATATGTAGTACAGTGTTACTCTTTTTTGTTTGGAGTCAAAGCTCCACACAGTGACACTGCACAACACAACAGGACAAGCTGTGCTTTTATTTCATTTTCTACAAAATTTTCATCATTGCATCTCAGAGGCCATTTTTTTTTATTGTTTCCATGTTTTTGGGAAACCTACATATAATCCATTATTCCACAGTTTATAAACCTGGAGATCCTTCAGCTAGGTAAGTCCCTAGAACCTCACTAGTCCATAACATGCCCATCCTTCAATCCTTGCACCAGCCAAACAGCCTATATGCTGGCTAATCCAGAGGGAGCACACAACTTCACATCAGGCATATAACCAAGAATAAAAGCTTATATTCCCATAACACACCACAAAAAACACAAATAATATGAAAGACCAAGGCAATACATAGATCTGCCCCAAATTTACGAGTCCTGTAGATCCTGTAGAAATGTTCTCTAATGAGAATTACCTAGATGAATCACAGTATACAAAACTTAAAGTCATAAACTTCATCAAATAATGGAAGAGCTTAGAGAAGACATGAACAAATACTTCCCCAAGCAATAGGAATAGCAAAAAAAAAAAAAATGCCTAGTGAAATGCCCAAGAAAACACATACATATAAATAAATGATACATATAACTAATGACAAGCACATACATATAACTAAAGAAATCCATGGTTGGAAAACTTAAGTAAATGAAAAAAATAGATATGTTGAAAAGAATTCTTGCTGAAATGAAGATGGAATGGAAAAACTCAGAAGTAAAATAAGAAATCTCAAGGAAAAGCCTTACAAGTAGAATGGAACAAGTAGAGGACAGAATATTATGACTTGAAACAAAACACAGGAATTAGACCACACATACAAAGAATAAAAATTGAAACACACACACACACACACACACACACACACACACACACACGCAAGCACGCACACAGGCACACACACACATGCACGTGCAAACTCATGAAGCATTCAGGAACAGTGGAACATTCTGAAAACACCAAATATTTGAACTAAAGGCAAAAATGAGGAAACAAACTCAGGTCAATGGTACAGACAAGATCTTCAATAGGATTATGGAATAAATCTTGCTCAAACTAAGAACCACCACAGCCATTCAGATACAAGAAGCACATAGAACACCAAATAGAAAAGACCAGAAAAGAAATTCCCCATGGCATATCATAGTTAAAACCCTGAATACATAGAACAAAGAAGTAATATTGAAAGTTGTCAGAAAGGAATTATATGTCTCATGTAAAGATAAACCCATCAGAATAACAGCTGATATCTCAAATGGAAATCTAAAAGCCAAAAGAACCTGGAGAAATGTATACCAAGTTCTAAAATAGTATCTGGATGGCATGTGCCCAGTTAAACTATCCACTATAGTTGCAAGAGAAATATAACCTCTCCATTGTTCAAATGGGCTAAAATAAGCCCTGTCCTTAAGGTAATCTCTATAGAGAGTACTGAAAGCAATACATCGAACTAAAGAGATGAATAGCACATACAAGAGTCCATAGAAAATAAATGGAACTATAATGACTGTAACACAAAGTATAACTAATAAGACTAACATCAAAATTTTCAATAATAACAGTAAACTTTAATAGAATCAACTCTCTTATCAGAAGGCACAGGATAGCTGAATAAACTAAGACACAAGATTTGTTTTTCTGCTATATCCAAGAAATCAGGTCTTAAGATAAGCATCACCTTAAAAAGAAGGGATTAAAAACATACTCCAAGTAAAAACAGCAGAAAGCAATCATGTATCACTATCCTAATATCTGACAATAATTATCAGACAAGATAAAGAAGGATACTTCATTCTAATCAAGGGAGGAATTAACCAAGAGGAAATTTTAGGTCACAATTTAGTATTAAATTTTGGTCCTCTGGCATGGCAATTTCATAAAATATATACTACTGGAATTAAAAACACAATTTAAACTCTCACTCTGTAATAGTAGGTATTTTAATACTGCACATTCTCCAGTAAGTTGAGTCTGGATAAAAATAAACAGAGATATCATAACCAAATGATTTAATGGATTAAACAGGACTGATAGATACCAACACAACATTCTACACAACACCCAGAGTATATATGTGGCTCATAGAAGCTCCTCTAAAACAGACCATACATTGAGACACAAAACAAATATTAACAACATCTGAAAAATTGAAATAATTTTGTGTATCATTTCTGACCAATACAATAAAGCTTAAAACCAACAGCAACCCAAACTCCAGTAAATATATAAACTTGAGGAGATTAACATATTACTGAATGAGGATCTAGTCAAAGAAAAAAAGTTAAAAAAACATTCCCAGTATCAAATGAAAATGAAAGTACAATACACCAAAACCTCTGGAACATCGTAAATGCAATGCTAAGAGGCAAATTTATAACTCTAAACACTTACTTTTAAAAATTAGAAACATAACAAATTAATCACTTGATGAAATGAAAGGACTTGGAAAAACAGGAGCAAGCCAAACCAAATTACTGCACAAATTAATGAAGTAAAATCAAAGACAATACAAAGTACTGATGAATCTTAGATCTTATTGTTTGTAAGATTAACTTGGGCAGACATTTGGCCCAATTAATCAAAATAAAAAGACAACTCCAGTTAAAAGAATTAGGATGAATAAGAAAACATTACAACCCACACAAAAGAATTTCACAATAATGTATGGAAATCCTTTATATACCTGTACTCCATTAAAGTTTGAAAAACCAATAGAATGAACAAATTTATGGATATATTCAAGCCACCAAGATTAAAAAAGTAAAAGATCACCAACTTAAATATAATTGTAACCAATAAAGAAACTTTACAAGTTAAATAAAAAGTCTTGCAAATTCAAAAAACAAAACAAAAAAGCCCAGACCCAGATGGCTTCAGATAATTATAACAGATTTGAAGATGGTATATCACCAATTCTTATGAAATTATTCAAGAAAGATAGAAACAGAGGGAGTACTTCCAAATTCCTTCTACAAAGCCAGTATTACTCTAGCATTAAACCCAGTTAAATGCACAAATACGGAAAGGTGTAAGCCATTATCCTTGATGATCATAGATGAAAAGATCCCCAATAAAATACTTTCAAGTCAAATGTGGCAGTATATAAAAAGATTATCCACTGTGATCAAATTGCCTTTATCTCAGAGATAAAAGAGTAGTTCAACATATATTAAGTTAGTAAATGTAGTAAATCTTATAAATGATTTTAAAGACAAAATTCATATGATCATTTCAATAGTTGCCTTGTTGAAGTCAACAAGCTTTCATGATAAAAATCCTAGAGGCTAAAGTTTGGGAAATATACCCCTAAATAATGAAAACTTTGTATGACACCCAATATCATCCTAAATGAATAAATACTGGAAGCAATCCATTAAAATCAGGAACAAGTATCCATTATCCAACATACCCATTATATTTCAATTTAGGGCTTGAAGCACTCGTTAGTACAATAAGTCAAGAGAAAGAAATTAAGGTTATATAAGTAGGAAAATAAGTTAAATTATCGCTGTTCATAAATGAGCTGATGTTATACCTCATAAACTACAAAAAATTCTCCTGAAAACTTGTACAAATGATCTACACCTAGAGAAAAGTGGCAGGATATAAATTGAATTTATAGGTGCTTAGACCTGCCTCAACTGAATGTACCAGGCTCTGCTGACTCCCCATGGGAGACCTTGCCTTGGAGGAGGTGGGAATTGGGGGTGGTTTGGGGGGCTGGGGCTGGGAGGAGGGAGGACAGGGGAGTCTGTGACTGATATATATGATTAATGGAAATTTTCTTAATTAAAGTAAATAAATAAATAAATAAATAAATAAATAAAATGAATTTATAAAAATCAACAGTCTTTATATACACCAATATGAAACGCTCTGAGAATGATATCGTGGACAGATTCTCATTCACAATAGTCTGAACAATATCTAGGAATAAAACTACCCATAGAATTGACAGATCTTTACACCAAAAACCTTCAATCTCTGAAGAGATTGAGGAAAAGGCTAGTAGGTGGAAAGATCTCCCACTCTTGAGGATTGGTAGAATTCGATTTTGAAAATGACCATTCTAGCAAAAGTGATTTACAGATTCAATGTTATTCCAATCAAAATCCTCATCTCCTTATTCACCGAAATAGAAAAGACAAGCAACAAAACAACAAACAAA
Source organism: Peromyscus eremicus (assembly GCF_949786415.1). Taxonomy (NCBI): domain Eukaryota; kingdom Metazoa; phylum Chordata; class Mammalia; order Rodentia; family Cricetidae; genus Peromyscus; species Peromyscus eremicus. The sequence continues at coordinate 76,945,921 of NC_081418.1, forward strand.
CAAAACATCTGACAATTTATATGAAAGTTAAAACTCCCATATAGCAAAAAAAAAAAAAAAAAAAAATCCTGAGCAAAAAAAACAATGCTGGACAGAATACCATTCTAGGTTTAAAGTTATAATACAGAGCTTTAGTAGTAAAAACATAATTGTGTTGGCATGAAATAAACATGTAGACTGATGAACCAAAATTGAATAGTAAACACGCGTGCACATAACTCCAGCCATCTGATCATTGACAAAGATGCAAAGCATGCATTGGAGGAAAACAAAGACACGATCTTCATCAAATGGTGCTAAGGAAACTGGATGCCCACATATGAGAGAAAGAAATTAGATGTGTACCCATCACCCTACACAAAAATTAACTCTAAATGAACCAAGGGTGTCCATGTTGAATCCTGAAACTGCTAGAAGAGAACAATAAGTCCTCTTCAAGACATCAGTGAAGGAAAAGAACTCCGAAAAGGACAGCATTTCAAGTGGAACCTCATAACTACAAAGCTTCTGTATAGGTAAGTGTACAATCAACGGAGTGAAAAGGAAGCCCACATAGGAAGAGAATCTGTGCCAGTCGTTTATCTGACAGAGGATTTGCGGTGATAGCCTTTCTAAGAATATCTCTCTAGCACGAATCTTAAAAGTTCTTATTAATAAAAACAAACCCAGAGGTGCCCGGTCCCGCGGGCCAGGTTATTTGATGAGACCCGAGGAGGCACCTCCTGAAAGATCAATGGGGGCGAGAGAGAAAGGAGACCAGGCACGTAAAGGAAGACAGAGACATTCTGAGTTGCGTCGAGGTCTCCGTTTATTGACTGAGTGTTGAGGCTTATAAACAGGGCTTCAGGCAGGGAGGGGGAACAGGGGAAGCACGGAGAGAAGGATGGAAAATTCCTAAGGGAGGGTGAGGTCGCTTTGGTCCCAGGCCCCTGCAGCTGGCTGATTAGCAGGTACTCCAGGAAGTTGTACAGCCCGCGGTTAGGCCAGGAACTTCCTGCCTTTGTAAGGTTTGATAAAGTAAGGACACTGCTGTCCGGAATCGGTCCCCAACAGTTCCCCCTCTTTTCTCAAAAATGGACTAAATCCATGTGATCGGGGTGGTCCGAGAGAGTCCCTGTCTTAGGCTACACAGGGGGCTTCCCACGCTCGGCAGCATGCCGTGTTGAGCCGGTCTCGGGCGACCTCTGTATGCTGTTGTCTCCGGCGTGGGCCCTGTACTATTCCCGTCATTGAGTACCCTCTAGCAGGACCGTGGGGACGTTAGGGCCTTAGGACACTGAATCTGAGTCCTTGATGGGGCTCCTGGCCGGCCTCCTCAGAATCTACTCTGTGATAATGAATCGAGACGTGTCCTGGTAAGGCCGAATCAATCTGATTTTTGATAAACTGAGTCAACCGCTGAAAGACCCAGGGACCAAAGGTCAAACCACCCGTGCTGATTTTTAAACTCCCTTTTTCTTTGAGCCAGCCTTTCCCTTAATTTTTCCATCAATTCCCTGACAATACCAGTATGGTCGGCATAAAAGCAGCATTCTCCCTTCAAGGCTGCACATAATCCCCCCTCCTTTAAAAAACAGTAAATCCAGACCTCTTATGAGCGAGGTTAAAGATTTCTCCAGAGCAGAAATGGATCTTTCTATGGCCTCTAGGTCAGTAGTCATAGCCATTTGTAACTGCATAAGGTGGTTGCTCTGCACGAGAGCAGTAGTTCCTGTACCAATTCCTGCAGTGATGCCCCAATACCTAACAAGAGGGCAATAGTCATAGACACAGGTTCTCGAGTGTATCTGCCTCTCTGCTCAAAGAATTCCATATCGGAGACTAATTGGACCAGAACATAAGAGTTTTCCCATTATCAATGGCAAAGTGAGCTTCCCCTTATTTAGTTTTTGCCATCTGCAAGTGTGTCATGGGTTCCGAGGTGGATATTGGAATTCTAGCATCCTCAGTTTAGTGGTACCCAGACATGAATCATCATTTAGTTAAGACATCAGTGATACAAGAGCCAACAGTAATTAGCAGAAGCACAAGGGCCAAAAGCCTTATGATGGCTGACAGAGTTCCTTATTCTCAAGGAACTTGGAACTTTATCTCAGGTTCCCTATGACAAGAAATTCCCTTTCGATCTAACATTCTGGGGTGGGGGGGAAACAGGGGCGATGTTTTCTCTCTTCTGTAATTACTTCCTGCTGACATTGGGACGTTGTTGTCAAGGCCCTGGAAAGCCAGAATGTTAGTCAAAGACAAGAGGGAACGTTTTATTGACCAGCTGAAGAGATGGTATGCATATCGGCTGAATTGGTCCATATCAGCTTTCAGCAAGTTCAGGGCTCACAGTCATTTGCAATAGGTTGTCACCAGCAAATGATGCTTGGATGTATCTGTCAGCCAAGTGGAAACCTGTTGAGATAGATATAAACTAGGAACAGGAGTTAAAACTTACGAACTTATTTGGAACTTTTAGACCCATAGTCTTAGTAATTGTAGTATTATCAATTTGCCCTGAAATCCATAGTGTCTTTTTCTATCTAGAGAACCAAGTATAGATTGGACTGAAATTTCCTTGGCCCAATGAAAAGCATCTGTAAGTCTATATTTAGAACCTGTTTATCCTTTTTAAAGAGACTTATTAGCTTTAATTAATTAATCCATTGATCAATCAATTACTAAGCTGAGAAAGCTATAGCTAGCCCAGTCATCAATGTCATCAAAGATCTGAGAAGGATAAACTTTACCTGAGTGCAGACTTTTAAGTCTATTTAAAAAAAACAACATAGACTATCCATTACCCAGACTGTCATCATCCCAGGCTCCTATAGTCTTCATAGTGTTGGCAGGACAGCTGTCAGGACAGCATTGTCCACAATTCAGGTGGCATCTTCTTGTCGTTGTTTCATATCTTCTTTGGAGACCTTGGGAGTCATTGCTAGGAGCTGGGGAGCTCAGAGTCTCTGTTTGCTATAGTAAGCTTTTTATCAAATAATGTAAATGCCATATTCATCAGATCTTTCACAGGTTTGAGGACCATTATCTATTAAATGTATCTGAGCCAAACAAATCTAGGCCTAATCTTGAAAATATCTCTGTTTGGTAACAATAACCAGACCAATTTGTTCTCTTATAAATACATAAGTCAAATATACCTCTCAGTTTTTTTTTTAATAGAACAGTTTATGTTTTAAACTAGTATCTGAATAGCCAGATGACTAGTATTAACTTGTATTTCTTAACACAAAGGACATGCAAACTCAGACATTCAAAACCAAACATACATGTGGCCACATTTTTCATTCATACCTGTAGAGTAGACAGACATTTTTACAATTATGACACTTTGGAGTCTCAATGTAACAGCAGAATAGCAAGACAAAGAAATCTGAAACATGTTTCATTTTTATATATATATATATATATATATATATATATATATATATATCTCAAGTCATTTTTTATAAAAACATTATTTTTTATCTTAACCAACAATAATTTGAAACCAAGTCTCTTAAATGATGGCAAGTATTTGTAACCCACTGAACTCAAATGACCAAAACCCATGTAAATTTTTATTTTTCCTGTGGAAACAAAGGCATAATTTTCCCAGTATCTTGAACTGGTAATTTAACATTTCTTTTCAAGCAATACCAGGACAGAGAAGGGTTAACAAGAGAAGCTGCTGGCCGGCAGAAGAGACCTTGAAGTTATCACAGTAAAGGAAGGGAGGGTCAGATTCTTGTCAATTACAGGCAGTCCCCATTGCCCTGTCCAAAGCTCCCATCTTTGCCTGCCTGTATGGAGAGCACGTACCCCACCCTCCTGAGAGCAGCCAGCTGGCTGCAGTCCTGATAGCAATAGAGTTAGGGAGGGAAGGAGGTGGCCTTTGTTATGCCTCTCTTTCCTCCTCTTCCTCTAGAAAAATAAGGGAGGTTAGTAGACAGAAACAAATAACATTTACACAGACAATTCAAGAACTGGAACATCAGCACTGAGACGACGGCCTCATTCACAGCCAGCAAGCCCCTCCTGCAGTATGCAAGCCCCATCTGGCAGGAGCTACCTGTTTATCTCAGTTTGTTCCTCTCAAGTTCTTACCCATCTAGTTCTTCCATTCTTTTTTTTCTTCTCCTTTCTGTGCCCTGGAAGTCCCGGGAGGGTCCGAGCTAAACTGTGTAAAGCTATTACTTAACATCCACCTCTCCTAGGCGGTGTCTCCTTGTGGAATTTACCTTAAGTCAGGAGACTCGCCTGTGGGTGGTTATCACTGTTAGTCCTCGGAAGTTGGGTGACCACCTGGGTGGTGTCTCCTTTAGTCCTTGAAAATGGCTAGGGGAGATATCTGATTCCAGAGAAAGCCTTTCCTGGGGCTGTTCTCCAAATGCCTGGAATGTGTATGTCTAGAGAGTGATCAGTGCACATTGTTAGCCCTTCTTAGGGAAAAATCAATTGGGAAAACTATGAAGGCACACATGATTTTTATAACAGAATACAGCTGATATATAACAAGCCAAGTAACACCAAAAACTCCTTGGGATTTGGCTTCCTCTGGAGGAATTGCCTGATTCCTCCAGGTAGTGACTTTGCCATAACCAGCTGAGTTTTTATGATATATTCCTGCGGCCTGCAGCAGTTCCCCTTTTTTCATTTAGTTAAAAAATTTTTTTCTTGGAAGAGAAGGAGAGACAGTAAAGTAACAATGATCACAACAAAACATACAAAAAAACCCACAAAATGGCTCTGACAAATTCCCGGGACAAAATACAAGGTGGCACTTCCTCCCATTGTGGGGGAAGATACCCAAAGATGCTCCTAAACCAAATCGTCACCTCTGAGGTGGCCTTAGGGCTCTGGGACGTCTCCCTTCGCCGCCAGGTTCACTGTCCGGACACGTCTGCCCCAGTGAGCCTGCAAAGTACAAATCGATCGACCGGTACAAAACAAAAGTCCATAAAAACTAAAAAAGGCGTCGGGGACATTTTCCCCGCCTCTGATTAATTTGTTAATATCTTTTCCAACCTTGTTCCAAGTCAGAGGGTGAATTCCTGGTCCATTAATCACTAACCAGGGACATTTCTCCTCTGCATATTGGAAGAATTTTATCAAATCCTTTCTCTTAACTCTTATTCCTCTCTCCCTAAGATTACCTTTTCATCTCCTTTAGAAAAACAGCCTCTTTAGATAAATTTTTGCCCATGATCGATGGGACGACATACTTACCTCAAGACTCTCCCGTGTTGCACGAGTGATGCAGTCCGAGCGTCTCTACCCTGATCCTCTCGGGGCCCCTTCCGTTGTCCGTCGTCCGGCAGGTCACCGTTCCTCGAGCCCCACGTTCGGGCGCCACTTGCCCGGTCCCGCGGGCCAGGTTATTTGATGAGACCCGAGGAGGCACCTCCTGAAAGATCAATGGGGGCGAGAGAGAAAGGAGACCAGGCACGTAAAGGAAGACAGAGACATTCTGAGTTGCGTCGAGGTCTCCGTTTATTGACTGAGTGTTGAGGCTTATAAACAGGGCTTCAGGCAGGGAGGGGGAACAGGGGAAGCACGGAGAGAAGGATGGAAAATTCCTAAGGGAGGGTGAGGTCGCTTTGGTCCCAGGCCCCTGCAGCTGGCTGATTAGCAGGTACTCCAGGAAGTTGTACAGCCCGCGGTTAGGCCAGGAACTTCCTGCCTTTGTAAGGTTTGATAAAGTAAGGACACTGCTGTCCGGAATCGGTCCCCAACACAGAGGCAGGTTTTGGGGTAAACACTGAAAGTACAGAGAAACAGAAGCAGCCACAGCTAACCTCTCCTTGCCAATTCCTCAGCTCATTCCTGTTTCCTCAGACAGGAAGCTTCTGAGTCTTCATCCAAAATGAATCTCAGCTGAACTGCTGCTCAAAAGCCTAAAAGCTTAACCAGGCTAGATCCTGGTCCTCACACCTTATATAACTTTCTGCTTCCTGCCCTTACTTCCTGAGATTAAAGGTGCAAGTCGCCATGCCTGGCTGTTTCCAGTGTGGCTTTGAACTCAGAGATCCATCTGGATCTCTGCCTCTGGAATGCTAGGATTAAAGGCGTGTGCTAACACTGCCTAACCTCTATGTTTGATATAGTGGGTGTTCTGTTCTCTGACACCCAGATAAGTTTATTAGCATGCACAATATATCAACCACATATCTCTTGCTTTCAAGGATACTAAACTTTTAACAGACGTTGCAACAAAGTTATTGATATACCTCCAGATCCTTTATATATTCAATGCATGTATTCAATCTGCTGCCCTGCTATGTCCTCAGCCTCTCTAAGTTTAGTCAGCCTTCTAGATGACAGTGTAGCCAACTTTACTATACCTGCCACTTTTCCTATGCAAACAATGCTTACAACCTGAGATAAATACTGAGCTTTAGTCTTAAATTATATACTACTCCATGCTGTTGACCCGGAATAATGTGTTTATGCACATGTTGTGATAATCATGTGCAGAAAGCAGCCAAAATGTTGAAAGCAAATTTAAAACAAGTATTCTGTGAATGTTGGCTGCAATGTGTGGAAACAACTTGATAACATCTTTGTGTAGATTTGAGTGATATTCTGAGTCAGCTGATGTGTGGAAAGTAATTTATTTTCTTGTAAAACTCTGTTAAAAATCTCTATTAAAAATTACTGTGCTCTTTCCCATGCCATGTTTTCTGTGCTGTTCAATAAATACCGAGCAAAGTCCTCTGTTAGGGACCGAAAGACAAAGAACAGAAACAGGCAGGACAGGCAGACAACAGATGACAGATCAGATACAACAGAATGACAGGAGAGGGAGATACGTGGAGAATACAAATTTGGACTTACTCTGGGTCAAATTACACCAAGAGAGAACTTTTGATTTTATTTTTTTAATGTGACATTAACACATTTTGGTGTAATCTCTGAGGTTTTCTTAATGTGTTAATCAATAGAAGCATTAATATCCAGAATATATAAAGAACTTATAAAAGAAAAAAAGGAAGAGTCAAAAAAAAAGACAAATGCATCAATTTAAAAATGGATCTGAATAGTGTTCTCAAAAAAGGGTATAAAAATGCCTAAGAAATGCCTCAAAAAGTATTCAGCATCCTTAGTAATGAGGAAAACTCAAGTTAAACTATCTCTGAGATTTCATCTTACCTTGGTCAGAATGGCTGAGATCAAGTAAACAGTAGAAAACAGAGGGTGGTTAGGGTGGTGGGGAAGGGAAATTCCCCTGCACTGCTGGTGGGACTGCAAAGAGTGTGCTTTTTACTAAATCAGGTGCAGTAGAGTTTGATGCACAGTGTTTAAGATTAAAACTTTCATTTCCCTGTTAAGAATAAAGTATCCTTGTTTATCTCTACTGATTGCTTTAGCATGAAGTCTATTTTGTCAGATATGGTTGCCAGATAGGGACCAGTGAGCTCCCAATTCCAAACATTCAGAGTGAGGGGCTTGTCTTCTATGTGTAATTGCCAAATTTCTAAAGCCTAATGTGATGTGCTATGTAAATGTTTTATAGGTTAACACTGGTAACTGTCATATTTTGATGTCAACCAAGTTTTAGGGATAAAATGGAACCTTGCCAACATCGAGTGACTTTAGCTGCAAGAAATATGTGAGAAGTTCTGTATGTGAGGAGAAAAAAGAAAATAAAAATGGATTTGAAAGTTAAAAAAAAAAGATAACCATGCCTGCTTACATGTTGGTTCTGTTTACTAGGAATATTCATCAGTTTAACTTTAAGGAATATTCATCATTTTAACTTTAAGGCAGCATCTATTATAAAAAAGTAAAACAAAACAAAAAACTGAGTTCCTCATAGATGACAGATAAATGTATTTTTGTCTTAATTAAATATGGTGCCCTGCATTTTTTATAGGAAATTTGAGGCCATTAGAATTTAATATTGTTGTTGAAAATTTTGTGTTGATTGTAGTCATTTCATTGCTATTTTGCTGTTTATTTTATTTATTGTAATTTGTGTTTCAGTAATTATCACACCATTTATTTTCTATAGACTACTGGATATGTTTATCCATCTCTTCAGTCCGAAGTATTGCTTCCAATATTCTCTATAGAGCTGACCTCAAGGACATGGTTTATTTTAGTCTGTTTGGATCATGGAGAGGTTATCTTTCTCTTTCAACTATGGCAGATAGTTTTACAAGGCACAGCAGTATAACTTGACATCCATGGTCTTTTAGAACTTGGAGTATATTTCCTCAGATTCTTTTAGTTTTAAAGTTTCCATTTGAGAAAAAACTTGCTATTTGGATAGGTTTATTTTTGCACTGAACTTATTGTTTTTCTTTTGTAGCTTTCATTATTCTTTTTATTTCAATATCTTTAGTGTTTTAACTATGATATGTCATGGGGATTTTCTTTTCTTGTCTATTTGGTGTTCTGTGTGCTTCCTGTATCATTTGACTATATTTTTCCTTAGGATGGTAACGTTTTCATCTATGATCTTGTTGAAGATATGCTCTATGCCACTGAGCTAGAATTCTTCCCCTTCATCTGGGCCTATAATTTGAAAATTTGGTGTTTTCATGGTGTTCAATAGTTCCTGCATATTCTTTTTGTGTGCTTTATTTTTTTTCATATTCTTTACATGTGTAGGTGAATTCTATTACTTTATCTTTCAGTTCTGATAGTCTATCTTCTACTTGCTCCATTCTACTTGGAAGGCTTTCTCTTAAGATGTCTAATTGGGTTATTGAGTTTTCCCAGTCTATCCTCATAACAACAAGAATTAATATTTCTATTTCTTCATTTCATTCAGTCTTCAAAGTATTGATGGTCTTTATTTCACTTCATTTCACTCTGTTTATTTTTGTCTGTTTGAGTAAACTCTAAACCATTTTTTTGCTATTCTCTTTAAGTTCATTGAGCTGTTTATTTCTGTCTTATTTAAGCTTACATTTCTGTAAAACTGGTACATAATATGGTGGACATACTGTCTTGGCTTTTTATTTCTTTTTTTTTTTTTTTCTGTGAGACCTGGTCACGTGGACTTAATTTTCTGACTGTGCATCTGATGTAGACAAGAAAGCTGTGTTGGTCTGCAGGTTGTGGCAACAAAACAATACCTAGAGTTTTGACATGGTATAGGCAGGTCTCTCCAGTCTGGGCTGGGACCTTTGTTGTGGGCACTAAAGTCAGTCTGTGGATTAAGGAGGGTGCTGGTGGGATAGAATCAAATGGAAAGGCTCATGGGTCTAAGCCAAAAAACAGGATGTGCAAGCCAAGCTGGGCCTGGAGGTCAGATGTTGCATGGTAGATAGAGAGGGCTGAGCTGACATGCAGGAAGTATGTCCTAGCCCCAACACAGATATAGAGGACAGTGAGGGCAGAGTTGCCTGAGTGTGTCAGAAACTGTTTATGGGTTCTAGGATTGGTCTGAGATCTGTGGAGTGTATAGGTCAGGTAGCATCACTAGAAAAGACTCATTATGCTAAACTGGAGCACTATTTGTTGATGCTAGGCTGGGTCCAGAGGTGATATCAGCTGAAATGTTTTTTTTTCCAGATTCAGCTTCTGAGTTCATATATACCTTAATTTTTTATTTAATTAAAGGAATGTATGTAAAGTATTAACACTTATTAATGAAATGTTTCAGAATCATTAGAAATAACATTTTTTTCTTCCTGCTTCACCCTCCTGAGTACTGGGTATGTATGTTTATGTAACTTTGCCCAGTTATGATAAACATTTATAAAAGAAAAGTATACTGTAGTAACAAAATATCTGTGAAATATGTTGAAATTAAATCCTTATTTTTAAATAAACAATTATATTAATAATTTTAATTTTTAAATATGTTTAATAATTACTGATAGCCTAATTCAATATAAGACATCTTTATATTAACAAGAAATTCCACTGGAAATTTTTTAAAGATACATAGAAAACTGTGTCATTAACAAATTTTCCCCAAATTCAAAGATTAATATCTTGGAATTGGATGTAAAACACGGAAAAGGGTATTATATATTTCACTGAAATATATGTGTACAAATTACAAGGATGAAAATGGAATTACATATGTTAGGTCACAATAAAATAAATCCATACCTAATGTACCATCAAGAGTGGCCCTATCTTTCATCTTTCCTAAGCCATGTATCACTCCACTTAATTTTTGTAATGACCTCATGCCAAACTCCCTCTCTTCCTTTTTTCCTGTCACTCAACAACTCATCTGCCTTTTGCAGGAACACATGCCACAAAGAAAATCTTCTTCCTTCACCCTCTACCCAACAGCTCACCTGCGCTTACCAGTACTCAGTGCTAAGTGGACCACAGAATCTACAGAATGAACCACACTTATGAGGCCAGCATCCGGCAAGAAACCTCAGCTGCCTTCATTCTAAGCTTCACCCACTCAGACTTGGGATTCTTTGAGCAGTTAGCCAACTAGGCCAATACCATGAGATAATCAGTCCTCCCAGCTCCATGTCTTTGGTTTCCTCCCCAGATGCTCAGCTCAATATCCTCCCTTCTTAAGATTTTCTTTACCAGACAATAAGGTCAGATAAGAAACTTTCTTCCACTAACTCTGCACCATTCAGATGACCCCATTTCACCAGTCAAAACACAGCTTACCTGATTGGACTGGGAAACAGTATCCATGTTTTTGTTGCTACTAAAAAACACTATTCGCTTTCAAGAACAGATACTATCTTTGGTTGGAAGGATGGGGAAAAAAGTATTAAGTATTATAAGCAAATGCCACAAGGAAACAGCAAGTGTTGCTCTCCTAATATCTGACACAATAGGCTTCAAACCAAAGCTAATCTGGAGACAAAGGTCATTCATTCTGATCAAGAGAACATTCATTTTTAGGGAACATCACAATTCTAAACATATATGCACCCATGTTCGATCATAAAATAAACACTAGTTGGCACTAAGCCACTGAAAACTCCAGTATAGCAATAGTAGGTGATTTAAATTAACCAATTTCACCGATTTGCAGGTTATCCAGATAATGATGAACAGAGAAACAATAGAGGTAAATGATACCATAGAATGAATGAATCTAACAAATACCTACAAATTATTCTACAGAAATACACTTTCTTATCTAAAGCTCACAGACATTTCCTAAAATACATCACATATTGGAAATCGAAACAAATACCAACTAATTTTAAAATTTCAAATAACTATATGCATTTTACTCTACTACAGTGACATAAAGTTGGAAATCAATAGCGCGCGCACACACACACCAAAAAATGCATAAATTCATAGAAACTGAAAAATACCATTGAATGATGAATAAATCTCAAACTAAGAAATCTAGAACAAAATATTTAAATTCTTGGAATTAAATGAAAATATAATAAAAACTGGCAGTGCACAATTAAAATAGTCTTAGAAGGAAATTTACATATCAAAGTGCATGCATTAAAAACTCAGAAGAGGCCCAAATAAATCACTGAATACATATTATAAGATTTGAAAAGACAAGAACAGAACAGACCCCAAACAAGTAGAGATGAAAAAATAATCATTACGAGGGTAGAAATTAATGAAATGAAAATAACAAAACCAATGAATTATGGAAATGAGGTGTTGTAAATGTATACAAGATTGATAAATCATTCAATTTTACCAATAAAGATTTGTGAGCTAGATGCTTAGGTGAAAGCCTGCTAGCTCAGAGAGACAGAGAAAGCACCCAGTTCACCTTCTTCCTCTGTTGATGTCCCAGAAAGAGGCCTTTTTCCTACTCCATCTCAAACAAAACTCCTCAAACATAATGTCCCTCCCTTCTACTTCCTGGACATCTCTCTATCCATCCTCCTAACTCCCTCATACTCTCTATTTTTTTTTCTGTCAACTGTTTGCTTGCTCTGCCTCTTGACCTATGGTTGACTTTATTTAATCCTGTTTTTACAATAAGCAAAATGTTCTTGGATTAAAGGTGTGTGCTATGGCTGAGCCACACCACAACTAGAAGCAGGTTTTTCCAGTAAATAATGCAATCTCATTATTTACACACAGTGTAATCAAATATCCTGCAACAATACTACATAACTACAATGATACAAATGATGTAGAACAAGCACAGAAACAGACATATAGATCAATGAAATAGAACAAAAGGACCAGATCAAAGTCCATGCAACTACGGCTAACTGGTATTTTACAAAACTTCGAAAATTCACATAGGAAGAAAAATAACAACTTTAAAAAATGATTGATAACCATAACAAAATGGGCATCCACATTTAAAAATAAATGAAGCTAAACCAGCAGTTCTCAATCTGGGGGGTCGAAAGAACCTGTCACAGGGATTGCTTAAGATCATCTGCAAACACAGATAGATATTTATTACAATTTCTAATAGTAGCAAAATTACAGTTATGAAGTAGCAATAAAAGTAATTTTATGGTTGGGGGTCACCACAACATGAGGAACTGTATTAAAGGGTCATAGCATTAACAAGGTTGAAAACCACTGGTCTAGATACTTATCTCTTAATCTGCACAAAAATCAGCTTGAAGTGGCTCAAAGAGTTTCAAACTCTGAAACTCCCAGGAGGAAAATGAGGTTTATGCCATACCATAGAGTCATGGGTAAGGACCTTCTAAACAGATCTATCCTTTCTCGGGAAATAATACAAACAACTGACAAATGTTGCCTCCTATAACTAGGATGCTTCTGTATCACAAAGGAAACTTAACTGAATGGAGATGTAGTCTGTAATCGATATCTTTGCTATAGACACACCATAAAAAAGACTAATATTTAGAATATACAAACAACTCAAAAAATAAAATAAATAACCCAATAAAATATTTGGATACAAGTTTGAACAAATAATTTTCCAAAGAATATATTTGAATAGCTAATAAACACTTTCAAAATGTTCAGAATTATTAACCATTAGAGATAAATGCAAATTAAAACAACTTGAGATTCCATTGCCCATGAGAAAAGACTATTACAAAGAAATCATATGAAAACAAATATTGGCATGGATATGGGGGAAGAAGAATACTTATACGCCATTTGTGGGAGTATAAACTGGTGAAAGCCATTGTTAAAATTAGTGTAGAGAGTCTTCAAAAAGCTAGCTTAGTAACCAGCTATATGACTCCTGGGCAAATACCCAAAGGACTCTCTCTGTCTTACTAAAGAAATATTTTTTCATCCATATTAATTTCTGCTCTATTCCCCATAGCTAGAAATAAAATAAATTTAGACATACGTAAATCAATGAATGATGAATGAGTAGAGTATAGATAGAAAGGCTAGAAAACATCATCTCCCAGGTAAGACATAGCCATTAATATGTGGAACATATATGTTGCACAAATCCTAAATTGTCTTATAATAAAAACGCAGCACCAGACATTAGGTGAATGTCCTTCAGACAAATGCTGAAAGATCAGAGAGACAAAGGAACAAGCCACAGCCACTTCTCACCTCAGCAACTCCTCAGCCTATCTCCAGGAGTCTTCAGACTGAATGGCTCCGAGTCCTCAGCCAAAAGGGCTCTAGTTCCTGTCTCCTCACATTTTATATGCCTTTTTCCCAGCTAGTCATTTCATTTCCTACCTCAACCTTCTTAGTGCTGGCATTAATGGCATGTGTGTTTCCCAAATATTGGAGTTAAAGGTGTGTGCCACCACTGACTGGCTGTTTCTCTTTTAGAGTGGATTAATCTCCTGTGGCCCAGTGTGGCCTAGAAGCTATTGAGATTCAGACAGATCTCTACCTCTGACTCCTAAGTGCTAGGATTGAAGGTGTGTGCCACTACTGCCTGACCTCTGTGGCTAACTCTGTGGCTACCTCTGTCCTCTGATCTTCAGGTAAGCTTTTATTTCTTAGATTACAAGCAATATATCTCCACATTTCCCCTTTTTTGTCTAAAATAATAAAAGATTATTATAAATAATATAAGAAAAACAATATATAAAAGGTTGCTGGGCTGCTAGGTGGCAGTGGCACACACCTTTAATCCCAGCACTCGGGAGGAAGAGCCAGGTGGATCTCTGTGGTGTACAGAGCAAGATCCAGGACATGCACCAAAACTACATAGAGAGATCCTGTCATGAAAAAAAAGGTTGCTGGGGGATGTCTTTCTGTATGCTGTGAATATATGTTGATTCCATTGGTTAATAAGTAAGCTGCTTTGGCCTATGGCAAGACAGCTTAGAGGCAGGCAGGAAATCCAAAGAGAGAGACAGGAAAGAGAAAGGCAGAGTTGAGTTGAGAGAGATGCCAACCACCACCAGGATAAGCAAGATGTGAAAGTACTGGTTAGCCATGGCCACATGGCAACTTATAGATTAATAGAAATGGGTTAATTTGAGTTATAAGAGCTAGCACAGCAGAAGCCTGCCATAGGCCATACAGTTTATAAATAACATTAAGCCTCTCAGTGATTATTTTATAGGCAGCAGCAGAACCACAGGGCAGTGCAGGACCAGAGAACACTTATGCTGACATTTGGCACCCAGACAGTAGCATAAATTTCCACCAAGAACCTGAGAAAACTTTTTTAAAAAAAAGATTCTAAAATGGAGCTAAAACAGCTTCCTAGTTCTGTCTTTTAGGCAAGGTGTGGCATGCTGGCTTGAGCTACAGTATGGTGGATTTGCGCAATTGGGCTTGACCTACAGCATGGTAGATTCCTGCTGTGGTGTACAGATATGTCTCCAAGCCATGCAGTGTACTGCATGGTGGATTTAGCCTTTACTCATACAGACAAAAAGAGTTTATGGGCCAGCTGCACATTTCCTGGTTGTAGCATTTAACCCAGAGTTGGTAGGGTAAGCATGACTCTCCTGGGTACCTCCACCATGGTGAAGTGAGGAGAGTCAGCAGCCAAGACTGCTGCTTTCCATACTAGCCACACAGTTTAACAGTTTAAAATCTCTCCTGGTCAGAGAAGGATTATAGATTCACAATAAGACAAATTCAGATGGAATAAAATTCTAAACTGTTTACAGCCTGTGTAAAAATGTACATAGGCTTGGAAGAGAAAGAAAAAGAAATATTTGTAGCTATATAAAGAAATAGTTTTACAAGATAAAATCTTTAAAGAGACATTAAATTCATATAAAAATAAGCCATATAATGATGGAAACACACAGAGTCTGCATTATATTGTCTTTGGGATTTTTAACTATAGAAAGACATTTGATTGTAAAGGCTACTAAGTTAAACATATATGTGTGTGTGTGTGTGTGTGTGTGTGTGTGTGTGTGTGTGTGTGTGTATGGTATCGACTTCAGAATTTGTGTCCAAAGATATGTTGCTTTGGAAAAGAGGTTCTGCTTTTGTTTCCACAGAAGATGAGAACCTGTGGATTCCTTCCAGGCTAATATGGTTTGATCAACCAAGACCCTCTGAAAGGTCTCCAATGACACCATGGCCCAGATGATCCAACATCCAGTACAGCTTCAAGGCATCTGGCTGAGATGATCCATCCTCACAGACTACAGCCAAGATTTAACTATAATACTTTATTTTCTCAGGATCGCCATAAGATTACCAGTGCCCCCAAACAGCAGGAAGTAGTATGAGAAGCTATGGCTAAATTCCCAAAATATTGTTTATAAATGTTTATTGTTATTTAAAGGCAGTTGATTATAAATGCAATCTCTTTTTAAAGAAGAAAAGGAGATATGATATAGATATGATAGGATAAAAGGATAGATTTTTTAATCTACTTTTAAAGAGCAACAACTTGTTTAAAATATTTTACATTGCTATGAATTTTAGTTTATTGATACAAATTTAAAGTTAAATTTGTTTTACTGTATATTTCCACTCTTGTTTAAGGTATTATGTTTGTGCAACTCATTTGAAATTGTAGTGTGTAATTAAGAAATACAGATTAATATTTAGTCATCTGTGATAATCAAACTTAGAGTCAAGTTAGTTAAGTTTTATAGGTATACATAAGATATACTTCAATTAGGTAGGTAATCTTCAAACACTTCAAAGACCTAAATAATATGGCATTTAAAATGTTTTTAAAAACAGACTTTCTGGATGTAAGACACATCTGCTCCTGGCAGCACCTATTTACTTCAAATAAGATGATGGGCATCAAAGAAACTCCAAATGGATTTTGCCTTCCTTATGGCAAAGTTAACCATTTGGGAAAGAAAGCTCTGTTCTTGCCTCTACTGCTTGACCAAAGGTTGTATCAACTGGACATTCAGTACCCATGGACAAATGACCACTAAATTTTGCCAAAAGTAAGGTAAGCTGATTCTTTAGGTTCCTGCTTTGCAGAGGAGACTGCAAGACACTGCTGGACACAGGAAAAGGCAACTGTGTAGCTTGAGTTTTCCTGCCTGGCCCACAGTCAGGACAAATCTCTACCACCCTCCAGTCCCACAGCCTCTCAGACCCAACAAAGTAAACACAGAGACTTATATTGCTTACAAACTGTATGGCTGTGGCAAGCTTCTTGTTATCTAGTTCTTATATCTTAAATTAATCCATTTCCATAAATCTATACCTTGCCACATGGCTCGTGGCTTACCGGCATCTTCACATGCTGCTTGTCAGGGCGGTGGCTGGCAGTGTCTCCCAATCAGCCTTCCACTTCCCAGAATTCTTCTCCTCCTTGTCCCGCCTATACTTCCTCCTGCCTGACTACTAGCCAATCAGTGTTTTATTTACTAACCAATCAGAGCAACACATTTGCCATACAGAACATCCCACAGCATAACTGAGAAACCCTGGGCCTATAAGCTGATTATGGATGCCCTGATGTTCCAGAGGAACTTTGGGTGACTGTCCAGGCAGCCAGCTGTCTCTGTCATTCTAGATTTTTGGAAGGTGTGCACTTTTTGTTTACATATGCAATATTATATCCTTCTGGGGTCTTTGATATAGTTGAAGACTAAATAGTTATAATTTTCCTTAGTTATGATAAGTGATAAATTAAATGTGAAACTTTAGACTCACAAATATAGGATAGATGATAAAATATTTTCTTTGCTTTTGCCAAATACAAATAGACTAGATATTGTAACTGTATGTAACTTTATTATATTAAAGCTAAAATCTTCCTTTTTGATTAGATAGAAAAAGGGAAGTACTGGAGGACGGCTTTCTGTATGCTGTGAATATATGTTGTTTCATTGGATAATAAATAAGCTGCTTTGGTTTATGACAAGGCAGCGTAGAGGCAGGTGGGAAATCCAAAGAGAGAGACAGGAAATAGAAAGGCAGAGTCAAGAGAGGTGCCAGCCACCATCAGGAGAAGCAAGATGTGAAAGTACTGGTTAGCCATGGCCACATGGCAACTTATAGATTAATAGAAATGGGTTAATTTGAGTTATAAGAGCTAGCACAGCAAGAAGCCTGCCATAGGCCATACAGTTTGTAAATAATATAAGCCTCTATATGTTTACTTGGGTCTGAGCAGCTGCAGGACCATGGGTGAGAGAGATTTGTCTGGACCATGGGGAGCCAGGTGGGACCCAAGAACCCTTCTGACTATAAAAGATACTATCCATAACCCATTGAATGACCAAAAACCACCTACCCTACCTCTTGGGAATGTGGACATCATATTCTTAAACTACTTTCTGCTGTCTGGGGACAACAGCAGCTTTAGGGGATCCTGAAAAGAAAAAAATTTGGATTAATTGTCAAGTCCTGGGAGAGGTAGCTATATCATTTGTTGTCCAGTCTCTAAATAATGGGAAAGTACAGGGCTTGTCTCAAGTCCTAGCTAGAGTAACTTTAGTAAATGGCTCAATTTTCTTTCTTCTTAAATTCTGTCCTAAGCATTCAAAGCTGCCATGCAGCATAAAGCTAGTGTGTGGTCATCATATAAAGATTGTCTTTGTATATCAGCATAATTGCCCTCTACAAGAAGTTGATCTTGGGAAATTTCCATACCTCTAACCCTACTTCATTTTTCAATGATCTTAGCTTCATCCTTCTACCAGGTCCTCCATTGTAATTGGGGACCATTCTCTAAGATTGCTATAACCAAATCTCTTCAGTCTTGAGGGATTTTTGTTTTTACAAGTTGACAACAAGTTTAACATCTGCTTCACAAGTGGTGAGTGCAGGCCATTGCTTCTTTGAATTTCCTCAAATCTAACATTTGCACAGGAGTCTATTCAGCTCTTACACAGTCTTTGGGATTTCTATCCCTTGGCAGTTCCTGTAAAGTTATTGGATAAGTTAAGGTTGGATGTTTGAAAGACTTAGGCTGTTTCTCTGTGCCCTTATAATGCAATGCTGAATTTGGTTCTCCCTTAAATTCCTCTGTCTGGGTCTAAATATCTCTATGATCTACTTTAATAAGTTTTTCTGAGACTTGTATCTTGACACTCATATCAACCAACTTGGCACTCATATAAACCAATGTTTTTATGGATAACATAAGAATGATTAAACCAATGTTTATAATTGACATTATAGGAATCCCATCTAAGTTAATTATTCTCTCATTTAATTTTTCCGTTTTCAGACCGTCCAGTGAATTATCAAACAGAGACCAAACTCCTCCCATTGTAATAGTGTTTCCCTTTCTTTTAATGTGGAAAAAAAAACCCTCTCTTTAACTAATTTTTCCCTTTAAGCAATACCAACTGGCACAGCAAATCTGCTGACAATCATGATTCAGAGGACAGTGGCAGCATCCTGAGAAGGGGGTGTAGCTGGAGTTTTCTCCAATCTCGCCTGGGCCCACAGCCACTCAGACCCAAATAAACACACAGATGCTTATATTAATTAAAACTGTTTTGCCTAATGGTAAGATCTTGCTAGCTAGATCTTACACTTAAATTAAACCATAATTCTTATTTACATTTAGCCACGTGGCTTGTTACATTTTCCCAGTTCTGTCTTCACATCTTGCTTCCTCTGTGTCTGGCTGGCGACTCCTGACCCAGCCTTCCTGTTCCCAGAATTCTCTACTCTCTTTGTCTTGCCTATACTTCCTGCCTGGCTACTGGCCAATCAGCACTTTATTTATTAACTAATCAGAACAACACATTCACAGCATACAGATTGATATCCACAGCAAGGGGGCCCAGAAAAAGCCATGACCCACCAGAAGAAGGAAGAAGCCAAAGAGCCAGCAATCTGCATGGGGAAACATCGGAAAGTAGCTAGTTATGGCGTGTTTGGAGCCTGGGCTTGGGCTTGCATTTGTTCTTGAGTCTGAGCCTGAGCCTGGGCGTGGGCTTGTGCCTGTGGAGTCAGCTGTCTGCACAGAAGAATATGTGAAAGCGGGCTAACTCCTGTGGTTTTTGGAGCCCCAAAACCTATGGAGTTTGCTGCAGAGAGGTTGTAACAAAAACTTAGCTGTCATGGTAGGGACTCCAGCCCAGGCATGGTAGATACTCTAGCCACATGTAGCTATGGCCTGAGCCTTTGGCTGCAAAGCCACAGGCATGAGGTTTTTGTGTGTATTTGTGCCCCAAAAGTTGGATGTCAAATATTGCATGAATACTAAATGGTCTTATAATAAAAACCCAGAGCCAGATATAGGGCGAAAACTGAAAGATCAGAGAAGCAGAGCAAGCCACCTCTTAACTTATCAACTCCTCAGCCTGCCAGAGCCTGAAAAGACCTGAGTTTCTGTCTCCTCCCACCTTATATTCCTTTCTCTGCCCAGACATATCACTTCCTGTCTCAACCTTCCTAGTGCTGGGATTAAAGGTGTGTGACCCCAAGGGTCATTTCCAGATGGTAAAGGCATCACATATACACAGTGGAATTTTACTTAGCTATAAATACAAAATAAATGTGGAGTTAAATGGATGGAATGGGGGAAAATTATAGAGCAAAGTGACAAAGGAACAGAAGAACCAGTGCTACATATTATGCCTCATAAATGGATCTTAGCCTAGAATTTCTACTTTTATGCATTCAACATTGCAGACAGAAGACAGTTAATTAGAAAGAGACTACTGGGACTGGGTTTGCTTAAGGGAAAGAGCATAGTAGAGCATACAGAATGTGAAATTAGAGAGAGGGACTACTTGGTATATAAAAATTAAGCATGGAGGTGGTGGAGGATAATTGAAACAAGAAGGCAAGATGGTATATTAGCCAAAATAAAGGACACCTGAAATATCTATATGGAAATCTATAAAAGTATAACCATGTTAAAAGTTATATTCTATTTGAAAGAAGAGTTTGACAGGTGATAACCAACAACCCTACAAGAAGCTGCTCCTACAAGCAATGTTATTAAACAAAACCTCGAATCCATGAAATGGGACCTCCTAAATACCTGTTGGACAGGGAGGCCGAGAGGACTCCCCCACCCAACCATCAACAATGCAAGCTCTTGCCATTACTCACTGTCTATAAAAACTAAACGATACAATCCTCTTGCTGAAGACTGCGCATGTCTTGTCTAAACAATATAGAGAAATAAAACAGAAACTGCTGAGGAATTCCTCTATTCTGGGTAGATATCAAAGTCTCAGAAGTTGCTATGTAGACTGTTTATGGAAATATAGCATCTATGGTCTCACCCATTTGTGAACCCTATAAATTGTAAGAACAATTCACCTGGCAAGATTTCCCACTTGTTCAAAAGTGGCATTACTTTTTCAGAGGTAACAAACTGCTCTTTGATTGGAATTAAGTTACCTGCACAGAAAGAAATATGTGCCTAATGTTCTGATCCTGGTCAAATCCCATGCTGAGGCTGTGGGGAGAAGGGGACTGAATACTGTTGTTCAGCTAGATTGACCTGGCAACAAGCTCCCTTCCAAATATTTTTATGATAATCATGGACTGATGCCACTACCCTCATCCTTAATTGAGAATAAGAGATGGATAAATGCTTGGTTCTAAATAAGACTATTATACCATCCCCTTTAAGGCTCAGGGAACATTTCAGAGCAGTGGGTGGAAAAAATGAAAGAACCAGAGTATCAAAAGAAAGGCTTCAAAGTGCCAACTGCCAGGCAAGACATTGCCATTGAAATTATGTACTCATAGCAACTACAATGGATTTACACAAAAATGAGTCCATCAACAGTGAAATATCAACAGAGGAAAGACTCAGGGTACTCAACCCTACTACTTATTGCTGGGCGATTTGATACTAATAGATGTCAGGAGAGGGAGGGTAAATGCCTTCATTTATGTATCTACTAGTGACCACAACAAGCTCCAATGGTCTAATTTTACATAGATGGACCTAGTTGAACTAAACTGGTCACAAAGCAAAACAAAAAAAAAATAATATATCTGTGACAGGGAATAATAGGGATAATTGGGAGGGTATTGGTAGAGATAAAAAGGAGCTAAGGGAGTGTAGACAGGATCAGACTACATCATATGCATGTGTGAAATTGTCAAAAGACAAAATTGAATGAAATATCTAAAAATAAAATAATAAAGCAAAGCCGTGAAGTAGATGAGAGAACTCATTCACATATGCCTCAGAGCAAGAGCTTTAACACAAACCACAATTTTGTACTGGGGCCTCTGAAACTGTACCTAAAGAATTTCTCACTAGGGAGGTCTGTCCAATAACTACTTTCTCAGCCTTGGGCTGTGCTATCCTTAGTATTGATCGTTCAGTAGTTTTGCAATTAATCTTTCTGGCCAAGGATGGTTGTTTCAAAATAACATGTTATCTTCCTTTTTTTGCTTTTACATTTTTCCCATTACTCATTTGACTTTGGATCCAGCCAAGGTTTTCTGCTTTTTATTTAAAGGATGACAAATTCAGTACATATCTTCTCCTTACTTATTAATTTTTTCAACTAATTATTATAACACTATTTGCAATTCTCATCACAGAATATTTAAACATATTTAGTCATTATTTTTATATTATTTCTTCAGCTTTTTCCCCATGAATTTGATCTTGATACACAAAATATTCAAAGGAGTATAAGAGCCAGGAAGATTCTGAAATTAACTCATTTCTGTCATGAATATTGTATTAGTTTGGTTCTCTAGAGTCACAGAACTTATGGAATTAATCTTTCTATATGACTATATTTCATATATATATATATGTATATATATATGGAATTTGTTGGAATGACTTATCAGTTGTAGTTCAACTAGTCCTACAATGACTATCTGTGAACAGAAAGTCCAAGAACCTAGTAGTTGCTTAGTCCCACAAGGCTGGGTGTCTCAGTTGTTCTTCAGTATATGCTGGAATCCTGAAGAAGCTCCAATGCAAGTGAAGGAATGCATGTGCTAGCGAGGTGAGGGCAAGCAGGCAAAACCTTCCTTCTTCCATGTCCTTATATAGGCTTCTTGCAGAAGGTATGGCCCAGATTAAAGGTGTTTCTTCCCACCTCACGATCCATATCAGAAGTGTGACTTCCTAAATGGAGCGTCAGGACTAGAAGCAGATTCATCCACTTCAAACTAAGCAGAATATCTCATGGGTGTGTCCTGCATTTCTGGATTGTAGTTCATTCTAGAGTAGTCACTTTGACAACCAAGAATAGCCATCACAAATATTAATATTAATTCTTAGTTTCAAAAATATGGATGATCAGTGAAGTTCTGAGAGTCTTCCTGTATAATACCACCCTGAATCTTTATGTTTGTAATTATTTTGTAAATTCTTATGCCTAAAGTTGTAGAATAAAGGATGCAGGATACAGGTGGTAACCTGGATATATTGTTAATATTTTAGGATTCAAATCTTGTGGCACTCTCCACAAAATTGGCCTTATACTTTTTTAAAAACAAAGTAGCCTAGTAAAGATTTTTTGCATATCTACCAAGACCTAAACCAGCTGTTCTCAATTTACAGGTTGTGACACCTTTGGGGGTTAAACAAACCCTTTCACCAGGGTCACATATCAGATATCCTGCATATCACATATTTACATTATTATTCACAACAGTAGCAAAATTATAGTTATGAAGTAACAAAGAATAAGATTTTATGGACAGAGGTCATCACAACATAAGGAACTATATTAAGTAGTCTCAGCGTTAGGAAGATTGAGAACCACTGGCCTTAACTCATCTCTTTAACATGGGTATGTTGCCCTACAGGTATAATCTGGTTCTCAGAAGGCCAGGAAAGAAAATCATGAGTTCACAAGGTACATGAGATACAAAGTGAACCTTGTCTCAAATATGTATTTAAAGTCTCAAACCAAATTTTGTGGACTTTAGAGACCATGCTTCATTTTCACTGCTCACTCTATTTCACACTCACTGTCTTTGCAGATAGATGATATATGAAGTAATTTTAATACTTTCAAAAGAAAATATTTTCAAAAGGTGAAAAACAAAGTATTTACAACTCCATCATAAAAATTTCTAAGTCTTAGAAGTTAAGAAAATGAAGCCCCCAGAATGATTCCTCCCCAAATATTCCATCCATTACCATTCTAAATAGTATTTGAAAACTCAAGGATTTGACACAGGTCAACTTCAATGTGCCCATGTCTCCAACATGGCATTTCTTTTAGGTCAGCATGCAACTTATGTTCTCCATTGACTCAAAAAACAGATTTCAAGCAGCTAATATGCAAACTCAGAAACACAGGCCTTCCAATATTTATCTTGGTATAATTAACCATTTGTCTTAAATTTTATTTTCCTATTAACCTTCCTGAGCCAGGCACATTCTCTGAGAGCTTAGCATCTCCCTTGAATGAGGCTGAGTCTCTGATATCCCCATCTTTTACAGCCTTGTTAATCTTCATTATCTTGAACAAATTCATTCCCTCTCTTCAAAGAGGAATATGATACTGGATTTTTATATCAACCACATTTACCTGTAGAAAACCTCTCTAATAGTAATAGTAACCCATAGAAATAACAATGGAGGACTGGAGAGATGGCTCAAAGGTTAAGAGCACTGGCTGTTCTTCCCGAGGTCCCGAGTTCAATTCCCAGCAACCACATGGTAGCTCACAACTATCTGTAATTTAATCTGGTGCCCTCTTCTGATTTGTAGGCAGAATACTGTATACATAATAAATAAATAAATCTTAAAAAAAAGAAATAACAATTGGAATATTTTCTTTGTGCCACATATTGGTTTATAATATACTTTACTTACCTCAAATAAACAAATATTAATGTGTACATTCTAAATTCAAGGCAGTATGTAATATGAAGAATAATGGATTATGTGTAATATAGCCCCTCCATGTTTGTATAAAACAGAATAAAACCGGGTTATGCGTTATGAATTGAAAATAGACATTTCTGGAGAAAGACATTACCAACATAAATAACTTAAATATAGCCTACAAAGAGACTAAAGTTCATTATCATATCAGGGCTACAGAGTTCGTACAAGTTGCTCTAAAAAGACACAGAATATTGACGAGAAAGTTTATAAAAGCTTTAAAACACATATTCAAATTAGTCAAAATATATGTTAAAATGAAAAGAAAAAGGTTTCTGAGAATGTTAGCAGTAAGCATTTCTTACAATTATTTTTAGCCTTTTTATCCTCACATCATTAGATTGGAAGCATCTACTAAATTACATCTTCTTAGCCTTATTCAGTTTCTATTACACTGATCAGAATTCTGTCTCAATATATTATTTGCTTAAAACCTACACTTTGAATGAATGAATTTCGAGGAGTGTATACAATGCCACGACTTCCTCCTCACACTTCTAGAATAACAACTGTTATTAGCAAATTACATGGGAAGCACTGTTTCAATGAATTTTGAAATCAAAGCCTTCTTGATCAATGAAAATACTTATCAAATCCATTCAGTGTGTATATATCCCCATCAATTAGGTCTCCTCAAACTCTATTCACTAGCAGACAAATAATGACCTTCATTTACTGCTTCCCACAAGTGGGTCATAATTAAAGCTTGAACAGCACTACCTATTGTTAAATCATTAAAATTCACTGTAGTGATTCAATACCTTGACAAAGGTCCTAATTAACGAGGAGGTAATTACAGAAAGGATAATCATGTAGATTATACTACATGAATTTTTAATAGACTGTAATATTAATGTAAGAAACAAAATAATGGTATTTATAATAATTTCTTTCAATTGATTTTAAACTTTTTATGGAGCATTTTAATTCAGAAGTATATTTTATCACTATTATAAAGTAATATTTTGAAAACAGTTCCATTTTGTTTGCTGGGCTGCTGTGTCAGTTGTTAATTAATTATTAGAGATTTTAAATTATCCAATTTTTGATAACTTATTTGATTTTTCAATATGTCAAACAGAGTAATTAATGTTAGTATAAAGGCTTGAGACCCCTTCATTAATAATAGCATCATCTCTGCGGTTTTGATTATATTGTAGATGCAGTGGGAATTCTTAGATATAGTTTTCATAATAAACTGATTTGAGATCCACAGGCATTGAAAAGCACCAGATTATGCAATATAAAATGTAAATAGATATTCACAGACAAAAATAGAACCTATATAAACAATTAAAACAGGACATAAAGACAGGCTGAAGTTCATTATTGTCTGTGTTAAGCAGTTCATACAAGGTTCTATTTTAAAAAGCACAAAATATACTCCAGGACATTTTTGGTTAACAAATTCTTGCTGTTATTTTTTTCCATTTTCCTTTGGAAATATAAGCTTATTGGTTTAAGAAGTAAACCACTCCCCTCCTGATTTTTCTACATGCTTATCATCATATACATTTCCTCTTATGTCTTGATTCTGTCAGAATTTCAGAATATATAACTGTATATAGACAACCTTGCTTCCTTTATGCATATGTATGCAAGCCATATATTTAATCATTGACTTTGTTTCTTTTCAAAAGCATTTCCAATATGTTTATGCAATCCAACATTATAGAATAGTCTGTGTAGTTCTACTTTTAACCAAGTCAGTTCCTCACAGCTGCAGCCTCTCTTAAGAAATGAGACAGAAAATAAATATGTATCATTACAACTGGTTGAGTTATGTAAAGTAAAAGTTATTTATTATGTC
Source organism: Peromyscus eremicus (assembly GCF_949786415.1). Lineage (NCBI taxonomy): Eukaryota > Metazoa > Chordata > Mammalia > Rodentia > Cricetidae > Peromyscus > Peromyscus eremicus. The sequence goes on from NC_081418.1 coordinate 76,971,795, forward strand.
AATGTTATAGAATAAAGGTACAGAGCCTGGTTTAGGAGACTGAGGACCAGACAATATTCCCAACACTCAGCTGTGGAACATTAACAAGGGTGACAGTCACAGGTTAAAAGATTTACAGGTAGAGGTGCAGGCTAATAAGCATCCTTAGAACACAAAGTGAGCCAATGTGTGCCTTGTTCAGTACAGGCTACCTTCTGTGTAACTGAACTAGAGTCTAGACAAGTTTGAGACAAAGGATTGGTCTCTACTTATCCATCTTTGTGATCTTTATATAAAGGATTCTGTACACTTTCAATATAATGGGAAATTACTGAAGGATTTTCAGATTGTTTCTTTTACTTGTCTCTTGAAACAGTATAAAGACTAGACTGAATTTGAGAGCAATCAGAAATATGAGGAAGTCATTCCAGGAAGCACTTTAGGCAGAGGCGCTGGCTAACAAACATCCTTAAGAAAATACCTAATAAAAACCTGAGAACTATGGACATTATAGTGACATATGATGAAGATAAAGGAAGTGAGCTGATTCAAGAAATAGCTGCCATTCAGTAATTGACACATTCATTTTTGGCCATCAAGATCTTTGAAAATAAGATTCTTTTTACATGTTACTCTACTCCTAGAAATTATATTTGCCTTCTTAGTTTTAATTTTATTTTTCATTTCTGAAAGAACCTAAACATTTTACTTATTTCTTTTACTTTTACATTTATGCCCTGTAGAAAACTGTGTGTATTAAAAGGCTTACTTTATAATATTTAAAAATTATGCACATAATATTTTTATCTATAAACAAGTATGCATAGCTTTATTTCTTATCAGTAGATATCAGCCATCAATCCATCAACTTGGTTAAGTTTAACAAATTTGGTGTAAATTATTTTGCTCCCTAGACAAAAATTCCAGCCTCCTCCACTGTCTTTTAGATTCCGCGGGTAGATATTTGCACTATCTTCTACCTTCTTTTCTGTTTTCTTCCACTACCACTTCTTGATTCATTTCAGACTTTCATGTACCTTCTGACTTCATAATATGCACTTAGCCTCAGTCTTGTCTACTTAATAATTGTACCTTTTTGCTTCTCATCAGTTACGTTTCAGTCAAATAAACAAGAGCTACCATGAGTGACATGAACAGTATATTTTGCCAGTGTTTTGACCTTACTCTATTATAAAGACAGAATACAGTCTATTTAAACAAATTGATTCAGCTTTTGAAATCATCAGAACAGAAACCACCAGGCAAGAGTTTGACAAGAAATGAGGAGAGAAATAACAAACTGAGGAATCTGAGCATGTTTGGGATCCCTCAGGACAAATTAAAGTGGATGTCAAGCTTTTAACTCCCCCAAACTTCACTTCAAAAAAAAGTTGTGAACCTAGCTATTAAGACAGTCGCTAGGTTGACTGTTAGGAGAACTGAATAAGAGAATGATTGTAAATAATGGAAGAGTGTCAGGCCCACCTACAGCTCTTCAAGGTGACTCAGCAGACCAGAACCTGGATACAAACTGTAGAACCATCTATCTAACCCTAACCAGTTAAATCTTACATGGCTGGTACTTCACTTTTGTCTCTGTAGTACTGAAAAGTCACTGCCTTAGTTTATTTTCTGTGGCTGTGATAAAATACCTTGGCAAAAGCAAATTAAGAAAGACAGGATTTCTTTCATCTCACAGTCAAGGTTAAAGTCCATCAGGATAGGGAGTGACATTAGCTGGAGTTTGAGGAAGCATTTTTAAAGGTTCACAATTTTACCCAGAGTCAGAAGTAAAGACTCATTAATAAAGCCATACTCAGCTACTTCTTGACGCATCCTTGAGTCTATTTCTTTACTGAGTAAAGAATTCCAAGTTTGTAGTCACAGAGCACAGCCAAGGTTTATAAAAATGAATGTAACATTTCCCATAGCTCAAAGAAACAGATTCACCCTTAGGAAAAGGAATCTAGAGATGTCATCCATCCAACCTAGGCTCTTAATAGTCTGTTAGATAGAATGTGGGACAGGGCTAAACCTCTCTCCTCCTTTTTTGATTTGACAAGGTATGATGCATATTGTTGGATGGACCCTTTAAATGAAAGCAAGAACCTGAATGGATGTTGTAAGGGTCTAAAGTTTAAAATTCTTATCTGGTAAACCCTGCCCTTGGGAGATAAAAGCCTACTAAAGGCCTTGTTTTGGAAAAGAACAAAGAAATAGGCCATCTTGAATCAAAGTGAAAGTAGGTAAAGCCAGGCTGACTTTGTTTGGATGCCCCCTGCCTTCAGTAACTGCCTAATTTTAGAATTCTCATTCACTGTCTCCCTTACATTCTTGTCAAGACCTAGCCATAAAATGATATAGCCCACATTTGGCGGAGATGTTCTCACTCCATCTGCCAATTTGGTCCTGCCAATTTGGAAATTAAAATTAACTATCACAGTCACCAAACTACCTTTATATTATCTGTGTACATAATTTTTGCTTTCACACAGTCTTCTGGTTTAAAAGGGCATACATTATAGCCTTATAAGCTGTAATGTTGAAAAGTATCAGAAAGGGATTAATAAAAAGAGTATGATGACAATGTGTTATGTTTTATTAATTCCTTTAAGAAAATGTTTGTAGTATGACTAGAACAATATTATTATAATTTGTAGTATACATTATCAAAATATCTTTAGATTCATCAGCTACTACTACATCTCATGTAACCAAGATAGTTAAAATGTTTGTGTATTTTTTAATATATATTTGTAATACCCATGCATGAGCCCCCAACAAGACCACCAAGAACCTAACTTCCAATGCAAAAACAGTAAGTTTCATTTATTCCAGCCTAGACAGGGACCTTTTTGATACCAGTTACAGCAGGTGAAAGAGGGAAGGTCCCAAGCACTCTCTTTAGGGGGCTTATACAGGAAAGATTTACATGCAGAGGGTTCCATCTCTCGGGATTGGATGAGGGGGCTCGGGGTGAGGTAGTTCTTTGAAGTTACTGGCTGAACAATAAGCATGAGGTTACTAATGGCTGACAGGATTCAGGGTATCTACAGAGACATAATTTTTTTACTCCCTATGTCCTGCTTTTGCTGAACCCAGGATATATACATTCAGATTTCTTGTTCCAGCCTTATCTTCCCATGAGTTCAACTTCTGGTCAGTTCTAAAACTGCTGGTCAGCAAATACCTTTAGAGGAAGAGGGGGGGAGGGAACTTCTCTCAAGATGGCTACTGAATTTTTCTCTTTCATATTCAGTTTTCTCTGTGATGAACATTAGTGTTTCCAAAGATGTCAAAAAAATTAGTTGTTCTCAATGATACAGCTTATGTTCTGTGTTTTATGTGTTAGATTAATGCTTGAGTTTCAAATTAAGCTGAGAAGTATTAAGTATTTAGCCAAGGTCAAATAATTAATACATGGTTTCAATGAACCTTAAATTCAGATATATCATTTAATGCTAATTATCATTCTTTCCAGCTACAACACAAATTTCGTGTGAAATGTACCTATTTGCCATGTGATTAACTGTTAGAAATTTAATTTATTCATTTACCTGCTGCTGTGGAATAATGCTTTTGTACACTGGTTTAATAAAACACTGATTGGCCAGCTGCCAAGCAGGAAGTATAGGTGGGATAAGCAGACAAGGAGATTTCTGGGAAGAGGAAGACTAAGTCAGGATACACCAGCCGGCCGTCCAGGGAGCAGCATGTAATGGCACACAAGTACAGCCATGGAACACATGGCAGCATACAGATGACCAGAAATGGGCTGAGTTTAAGTGTAAGAGCTAGTCAGTGGTAGGCCTGAGCTAATGGCCGAGCAGTTTTAATTAATATAAGCCTCTGTGTGTTTACTTGGGCGATGCGTGTGGGAAATATTTGTCCCGACCACAAGCCAGGCAGGACACAGGAAAACTTCCAGCTACAACCTACTGTTTTTCCAAATTTACTATTGTGCAAATAGTTTAAAGAAAGATTTTAAGGGTATGAGCCTATGACAGTGAAGATAAAAGCAGAAAGATCATCAAAAGATTAAATATTTTAAGTATTTTCTGAAATATAAACATGCATGTAACCATAATGACTAAACAGACAAAATGAAGTTTACAAAAGAGTACAGAGGGTTTTCCTGAAGGAAAGATTCTCCTCTCTAAAGTTCTGAGCATCCCACTGAACAGCCAGGAATGTAAGCCCAATTTTGAGACTAGTAACAAGAGAATAAGCTGTCCCACATATCCCCCATGCTATATGAAAAAGACATGAACTGAGGATCAAGATCTACTGTAGCTAGAAATGGCCAGAGTTAAGCATTGGGCTTGAGCAAACAAGCACAATGGCAAAATTTGTTTGTTTGTTTGTTTTTCCACAATATATGCTAGGACTTGTCTACACCAAGGACAATAAACTTTGCAGAGTTTTCCCTGATTCATTTTCAGGAACAAAAGAAACTATACCTTTTATATAATCAGCCAAAAAAGATAAAAAGAAAAACAAAAATAAAAAAACTGAAAATTTATAAGAAAGAGATCAAGGAAGAAAATTAATATCATCCCAGAAGCCCCTGATGCTTTTTACTTTCAATCTGTGCCCTTTTGTTTGAGCAGCAAATGTAAATAATAAGCTATTTACTTCACCTATTTTTCTTTTGTCCTGAATTTATACAACATGGGCTCTTTCATGCTTACTTTTCATTGCTCAACACTTTGTGTAATAATCCGATGTTGTATTGCTCAGTGATTGATATTGACTGGATGATAATCCAGGCTATGTTAAATCACATTTATTGAGATTGTACTTGTGACAATCATATTACTGTCTCAAAACCCCAAGTAGACATATCATAATGGAGGGAGGGTCTATTTTGACTGATGGTTTCAATGGTACTAGTCCATGATGGCAGGAAAGATGTGATTGAGCAGAGGAGTTTGCTTCATAGCCAGCTGTATGTGGGTGCTCCTCTCACTTTCTCCACTGCACTGACTTAGTATAGAACCCCAAAATTAAATTAGATTTCAGTTAATACTTGCTGAAAGTGTCCTCACAGTTACACACTTAGGTGAATCTAACAAAATTGACAATGAAGAATAGCCTTCACAGGGACTATGAAAATAGAGTTGATATGGGCATCATTGGACGTGTATTTCATTTTGCACATGTAAGTAATTTTGATGTATTCATACCTGTGGGATTTGCTGCTTCAGAAAGTATTCATAACTTGGACATTAATGGATACCGACAAATTGTTTTACAAATGTTTCTAATAATGCAAACTCCCAGGAGCAGCTGCTCCAATTCCTTGTCAACACTTGGTGTCAGTCTCTTTCATTTTTCACTTGGAATGCTCGCAGAGTAGTTTTGCACAAGGATTTGAATATGCAATTCCATGGCGACTAATTAAATTTAACACTATTTGGCATATTTATTCATCATTCTAATGACCTTATAAAGTGCTACAAAAATATTTTGTCACTTTTAAAACTTTCCTTTGTTTAAAATAATGCAAAGGATTTCTATAAATAAGTATATAGGACATTGAAAGATGTTCTTTCAGATAAATGTCTTGTTATATATCTTTCCCCAATGTTTCATTTGATTCTTCACACATTTTGTGATGCCTTTGGGGGGGAGGTAAATCATTTGCTATCCATTACTAATAAATTTAAGAATTACCTCCTCTTTGCATTTATTCTTATTGATTGAATTTGTCTGTTGGCAAATTCATACAGCTGTATATATGTTCTGTTTATTCTCATCCCCTACTCTTTGATCTCCCTGTTACCAATTCTACCCCACCTCCTTCTTTCTAAGTCATGCCCATGTACCTTTTTTTTTTAATTTTGTGACCCTTCAATATTAATCAGGATCATTTGTGTAACCACGAGTCTGGGACTATCCATATGGAGCCTGATGACAGGCCCAGTGCATCCTACAGCAGCAGCTGTGAGATCATATTTACAATGGCTGTTTTGCCCTTATCTCTGACTCTTCTATTTCTTCTTCTCTCTTCTACAATGCTCCCTGATGATTAGAGAGGGTTCAATGAATGTTCAGTTTAAGGTGGAATGCTTAACTTCCATTTATTCTCAGCATCTCTGAATTCATCACAATTTGTCTCAGAGAGAAGTTTCTCCGATTAAAGATGATCATAGCATTTACTTATGAATACAGAAAATTTTGACTACAATTTGATGCCATGCAAGTTAACCTATGCCACAGTGACAAGGTCTCCCTTAGAATCTAAGATCTTCTCAGCCATGGATTTTTTTTTTTAAATCAGGTTTATAGTACCAGACATGACTTCCCTCTTTTGGAATGGGATTTAAATCTAATCTCTTATTGGTCAATTGTCCCTATTGACAATTTGTATCACTATTGCAAAAATAGACATCTCTTTCCTGGTAGGTTGGCATTGTAGTTCATAGAGTTTATAGCTAGGGAGGCCATTGGTGTCTTTTCTTCTTCAGGAGTCAGTGGCACTGTGAAAACCTGCCAGTAGAATAAAGCTTCCTTGTCAATTCCAGCCTGATTTCTCTATATCTAGCAATGGAAGTGTGTAATGTCCTGAGCAATGCAGCCTTATTATATAATTCCAGTGGGAAACCAAAAGGAATGGCAATATTCTGTGCTGTTTCGGGGACTCTGGGGACCTCCCCCAAATAACTCCTAAGAAAGTACTATATACCTAGCCCTGGAATTTTTGTTTGATTGACAACGGCATCCATCTGGAAGCAGCACTGCCTATCCACACAGCATAGTCCTCTTCTGTTTATTTTTATTTACATATTTATTGACTTACAGAAGAATAGGCTTACATACAGCTTTTTCATGTAGCCTTCACTTTGGTTAACCTCCCCTCCCAGTTCTCTTGTCTCTCCACCTTCCATCACCGTCCCTGTTTGAACCTTTCTACCACACTCACTGCTACTGCTCTCTCACCTAAGTTCTATTAGCCATCATTCTACAAGACCTTTTCTCAATGACCCCTTTCTAGTTTCCTGGTTTCTACAAATGCTCCCAGTTAGACACATAAAACTAAAACTTGAAGCCAGAATCCATATATGAAATGAGAATGTATAGTATTTGTCTCACTGGGTCTGGATTATCTCCATCAGCATATTTTTTTTCCTATTCTATACAGCTAGACCATTCTTAGACAAATTTCAACAGGACTCTGTATCCTACTACAGAGTGACTTGCTCATTCATGTTCGTTGCTGTTTGTTCACAAAACCCAGGAAATAGAAACAGCCTGGTTGTCTATCAACTGAAAAACAAAAATTGGTACAGGTACACAATCAAATTATATTCAACTATAAATAAAATAATGAAATTTGTATACAAATTGATAAAAAATTGTGTTTTGTGTTCTTGTGGGATAATATTCATGTTTTAAAGTAATTGAGAAAATTCCTTGATAGTCTTTAGAATCATCAGTTTGTCACATTCTGATTTGAAATGTATCTTTAGTTGGTTTCTCATACTATGAAATAGGGCAAATAAATTATTGTAATAATATTCAGTATTTTCATCAATAGTAATTTTAAATAAGTAGGCAAATAACACACACAAACATAAAATACAACAGAAAAAAAAATGTTCATCTTCCATCACACTCCAGTGAAACCTTCAACTGTCAAGTGAGCAGATATGAGTAGAGTATCTCTTGGGATTCTGAGTTTTGATTTACTGGTCTATAATTGGCAATCATTACAGATGCCTAAGGCAAATTTGTACCACTTTAAGGGAGCTTCTAAGAATCCCTGCCACCATTTCAAACTTCCTTCTGCCTTCATCATTGTCAATAAATAACTGTGCTACCACATCTCAGAATTACTGTTCCAAATAGCTGAGATTGAATGTTTTTGGAAGTAGTAATGATAATTCACTTTTCTGAGGATTAAGTTAAAAGGTGTATTACAAAAAAGGATATTTAGATATTTAATTTGGAATAACTGTTTTTTTCTGAATACTTATCAAATGTGACTTTAAAAACTACAGATCCTTTGCCTATATACTGTACCTTCCAGTATAGTATTTTTATGGAATTTCTTAGTGTACAACAAGTGGATCTCTGCATCTATATCTATTTTTGTGTGCCTTTTCTTAGGTTCTTTCCCTTCTTTTTGTTTGCTTTGTCTTGTTTTGATGTATTATTTTTGTTTTATCTTTGTATTATATTATATTATATTAATTATATTATCATTCCTTAAAAGCCTGTTTTGTTTTCTAATGAGAGACAAAAAGTGGAGTTGATCAAGATGGGAGAGGATGTAGGAGGTAGGAGGAGCTGTGAGAAAGGGAAGAAGGGAAAAACTATGTGAGGAAAGAAAGCTATCTCAATACAAGGAAACAAATTAAGTTTTTAAGTTTTAAAATAGTTTGGGAAGAGTTCACTGCATTTAAACACTTTTAAAAACACTACTACTTAAAAAATATACAGATAATTTGAAGAAACAATTTAATAAAGTATGTATGCTAATGTTCATAAAACAAAAATAACATTATATAGATTACATTCCCAAAGTTTATTGATTAGGTCAGTTTAACTATAGAAAGCACTTTATGTTTTGAAAATCTTGTTTAAATTTCTGTGTAAAGTATGTTTAAAATCATTGAAAATTTCTCAGTTGCTGCCAGAGAGGCTGACATTTGAATCATGCCCTTGTTAGGAATCTGGACTGTTTGATTTGGGTTCTGATTATAACATATCCTTTCAATTAATGTATACTAGTTTCAAGCATAAGTCTTTCTATCCAATGTTAACACTTCAACCTCATTAAGATATAATGTTATATAAGTAACTATTGTTAGCCCTAATATTAATTCCCTGTCCTCTTGTAATTGGGCCTAATGGAAGTGGCACAGAAATAGTTACTAGGTAAATTTAGGTTATTTCTCAGAGGACATTTTCAGCTATGTATAGTGTAAAGCACCATAAACTGACTCAGGGTAAGTACAAATAATATATTAAAATGAGAAATAATTCACTTGGAAAATATTTATATTATAGCTACTAAATATACTTCTCACAATTATACTACCAAATGTTACATTCAACCAATTTAAGTTTTAAAATACCAAAATATTGGAAGTCGGGTTTTGCATTTTATCTTCCTTGAAAATGTTGCTGGCAAGTACAGAGAAGGAAAGAATAAAGAGACTTTAACACGTCTTAGGAGATATTTGGGATAGAATGTAGCTCTACTGAGCATTCGACATTGAACGCAGGCAGTTTATAGTTATATAAATGAAAATAGAAAGCTATTATTTGTGGAGAATATATTATATATTATTCATTATGCTAAGAAACTTTATTAGGTACATGTCACAAGCAGGAGCCATTGCACTGACAGACAGACAATATCATTCATGCTTTATAGTTTCTGAAACTAAGACTCAGAGTGTTAAATACCTTCCCTGAAGTATATGATTTGTTTTTCCAGTCCTGTATCTTTCCTGCTGTCTTCTGATGACTATTGACCAATTTTCTTCTCATGATTATAGTTTTCCATGTTCAGTTTATAGGACCACTGAGCACTGAGCAAGAAAACAGATTATACACTGCTAAAGTATATATATGAATTGGGCTTCAGAGACTAGCTGGGATATAGGCCCAGAACACAACCCAAAAGTCTTAGTCTAGGCTATAGGCCCAGAACACAACCCAAAAGTTTTAGTCTAGCTTTTATTTGGATTACTAAAAAATATGTCCTTCCTGTCCTCATGAACATGTATACAACCAGGATCCCTTAACTATTGCAGCACCTCCCTCTGTGCATGTGGTCGCGGGTGATATAAAAAAAAAAAAGAAAATGTAAGCTGAGCAAGTCATGGGGAACAAGCCAGTAAGCAACACTTTTCCATGCTCTCTGCTTCAGTTCTTCCCTCCAGGTCCTTATCCTGACTTCTTTCATTGATAGACTGTTACCTGGAAGTTTAAGGTGAAATAAACCCTTTCCTCCCCATGTTGCTTTTGGTCATTTTTTTTTTATTTTGTTTTGTTTTGTTTTTTATCTTTGCGATCAAAACAAGATAGGACAGAAATTGGTACCAGGTTGTGGGATACTGCTGTAACAGACATGACTGTTGTGTTTGTCTGACTTATGGAAGATTTTGGAAACTTGGGGCTAGAAAAGCTACTGCATGCTCATAGTTTAAATCTCTGTAGTGTGGGAGCTTGGAGGATAAGAGTGTTAAGGGAAGGAAATTCGGATGATGGGGGCCTGGCTTGTGAAGTTTCAGAAGGAAACAAAGGCTTTATCAAGCCCATTTGTGTAATATATTTGAATTAATAATTATGGTTTCTGGTCAGCTATGGCTGAAAAATCAGCTGTAATGAACAAGAGATGAGCACCACTGAAGTGAAACTCTTGCTTTCTGAGATAAATGATAGTGGTTTTCAAGCACTGAAATATCACCTGTGATTAACAAATGACCAGCATCATTGAGGCAAAATATTGAGTATTTCCTCAGGGTCATCACACAAAAAAGTGGTCCAGAGGAACAAAGCTGTACCTTAAGCTGGTAACCAATCTCAATAATGTGTGAGAGTCTCCCACATGTAATTGTTTTAAAGGCATGAGGGAAAATGGAGAGAAATTTAGGCTTGGTAGTCTGTGGAAGAATCTGTCCTCTATGAAGAAAAAAAAGAAGCAGCCATTGATAATAGTATTTCTCAATTGCAATGGAGACTCCAGTACTGAAAAGGTCATGGAAAGAAGCCACAGCTTGGCACCAGGTGGCAAGGTCAGACTCAATGAAGAGTAACCAGGAGGACTTTACTAAAGGTATGGTCTCAGTTGCAGTTGGAGACTCCAGCATGTAAGTGATCCCAGTACTGTGGCTTTACAGTCTAGGATAGCAGCAAGTGTGGAATTGCCATGGAATGAACACATGAGTGTGCTGCAGCAACAGAGAGGGAGAATTGGACCTTCCCCAGCCACCAGGAGCCCAGAAGGTCATGATTGAGTTTTAGATATTAGACAGTGGGCTATTAATACTGCTAGATTTGGGTCTTGCTTAGATCTAATTGTGACTTTGACCTAGTTTTTCCCTCTTGGAATAAGATATATATTCCTTATTTTGATTTTATAGAATCCCACAGCTGGTAGACTTAAGATTTTAAAAAATACTTTAATTATTGCAAAAAGATGAACTTTTAAAGTAGTTGATTTAAAAAAAAAAAAAAAAACTATAGAACTTTAAGGTTGTTGGGGACCGACTCCGGACAGCTGTGTCCTGAACTTTGTCAAGCCTTGACAGGAGGTTCCTGGCCTAACTGCAGGATATAGGATTAGATAAACTTTCTGGAGCCTGTCGGCCAGCTGCAGGGAGCCTGGGACCAAAGCGACCTCACCCTCCCTTAGGAATTTTCCATTCTTCTCTCTGTGCTTCCCCTGCTCCCCCTCCCTGCCTGAAGCCCTGCTTATAAGCCTCAACACCCAGTCAATAAACGAGACCTTGACGCAACTCAGACTGACTTTGTCTTCCTTTATGTGCCTGGTCTCCTTTCTCTCTTGCCCCCATTGATCTTTCAGGAGGTGCCTCCTCGGGTCTCACCAAATAACCTGGCCCACAGGACGGGTCAAAGGTTATATAGTATCTTTTAAGAAATAATATATTTTAAGCAGGCAGATCTCTGTGAGTTCGAGGCCAGCCTGGGCTACCAAGTGAGTCCCAGGAAAGGCGCAAAGCTACACAGAGAAACCTTGTCTCGAAAAACCAAAAAAAAAAAAAAAAAAAAAATAGTATATTTTATGTTATGATTTCAACATGACAATAATAATTGAGAATGGACAAGAAAGGAAAGGTTTATGGTTTAATAGTGATGCATTTAGGTGTCAAGTTGTCAAGGGCTTAGTTGTTTTAGTTAGTATTTATGTCAACTTGACACAAAATACCATCATCTGGGAGAAAGGAATCCCAACTGAGAAATGAGATTTGCCCATTTCTGTGCAGCATTTTCATGATTTCCAATTGATGTAAGAAGTTCAAGCCCACCGTGGGCAATGCCACTTTTGGGCATGTGGTCCTGAGTTGTATAAGAGAGAAAACTGAGCAAACCATACAGAGCAAATGAGTAAGCAGTGTTCCTCCATGGTTTCTGTTTTAATTCCTGCTTTGAGGTTCCTGCCTTGAGTTCTGGCCTTGATTTCCCTGAATGATGAACTGTAATAGGGAAATATAAGCCAAGTTGACCCTCTCCTTTCTGATTTTGGTCAGAATTTTATCTCAGCAACATGAGAACAAACTAGAACAAGAGAAAAAGGCAAATTAGAATGAAAATATGTGAGTTTTCATTGCCATGTTTAAGGAAGTTAAGGACATGAAGACCCTAACTCCTATGGGTCTGGAAATGAGCATTCACCAACTAATGAGAAAGGTGAAAGCCAAGGAACTGAGGGAAAAGGTCACCATTTCCAGGAATCCTCTGCTGTTTGAAGTCAGTGAGAGACCATCCTAATGAATGCTATGTCTTTGATGGTAAGGTACCTAGAACTAGAGCTATGGATGAACATGCACAGCTCATAGGATACTGCTTGTTCTCCCTGTTCTTTTTCTACTTGTCCTGGGGAAAACCATGTGATTTGTGCACACTCATCAAGCACTGTCTTGCTAATCAAGTTTTCCCAAGTCAAAGATTCTTTTCTTTTGTTATTTTGAGGCAGAATTCCAGGCTGGTCTAGAACTCTTTATCCCCTGCCTTATTTCCATAATGTAGTATACTAAATGGCTAAAAATAAGCTAAACATTGGGAGTTTTTTGTGGTTGTTGTTTGTTGTTTGTTTTTTTGTTTTTGTTTTTTTATTTTTTGCTGGGAGCCATCCCAGGTGGTGGATGAGTCCTGCAGAGCTTATAAGGAGTCCACAGGGGAAGGAAATGAGCCAGGTCATAGTGGTCAGGAGAATCTCGCAGCCTGACTAACTAGCAGCCAGAGTGTTTCTTTATTTATACAGAATTTAGTAAGCAGGGTTACATTCATGATGTTTCAAAACATAGATCATATTGTATTTGTTTTGAGACATATGTTTCACTTCCTTTTGCTCATCTTTCAGTCATCATTAATAAACTATGACAGAACAGAGTTATCATTTCCAATCATTTTTCCTCAAGTTTTGACATCATTAATAAACAGAGTTATCATTCTTACTCATTAACTCCATAACCCAATTTTTGAGAATCTAGAAGGATATGACACCCTGTGCTCAGGCTGGTTGCTTTGGTTGCTTCAAGAACACTAGACCAAAACAAAATCTTCAACTACCCTTGCCATTTTGCCATGTCTTAAGCAATGTATTATTAAATCTTAGTGGTCAGAGTGCCCAGGAAAAATCCTCAGGCTAAAGTCGCTGCAGTTATTTTTCAAATTCTGCATAATACAATCAATGTTCACATTTATATTTTTACAGAATTTATCTATGTGTCTAATCCTGGCATTCTCTTGTTCCTTGGTTGTATGACATTATAGTGGCTCTACATGAGCTAACTTCTAAGAGAGGGAGGTCCTAACACCTTATACTTTCATCATCTTTTTACTTTATACTTTGCTCATCAGTATGTAGGACAGAGTTGTATGCAACATAATTGTCTGAGTGTACAGTGGGAAGAGGTTTGTAATCTGAACTGTGGCCAACTCCTCTTGTCCACCGAATCTTATTGACCTTTTTGAGTTTACTTTGTTTTGATTATCTTGTTCCTGTGTAAGTACCGGGACAGATGTTTCAAGAATATCTCATAGCCTCATAAAGAGACCTCTAGCTTCTTCTTTATGTGTCACAACCTCCAATGCATAAGGAAGACTTTCAAGTAGATAAGGATATCTCCCTCAAAGTGGGGGAGGGATAGTATGTTCAGGACTTTCCTGGGTAAGCTTAGAAGCAGCATTCCTGGGAGAAGGCATAAATGATTCATAAGAAATTTTCCATCAATCCAATATCCTCAAATTGTACAAACATTAAAAGTACCCCAAGTATGTAACAGGTAGAGCTGAAAACCAAAGATTACATGGCAGCCATCATGGGGCTCAGCTTTGCTGGATCTTTGTCAAGCAGCTGTGCTGACTCTATGACTTCTGTTCCATTCAGATATGGATGTGCCAGGTTTTTTGTTTGTTTGTTTGTTTTGTTTTTTGAGACAGGATTTTTCTGTGTGCCTTAGGCACCCAGAGAAGGCAATTCAAGTGTGGTAGCCAGAGTTATTTACAAAATCATGGTTATAAAATATGGTTGCAGTTCAATGGTAAACTACCTCCACTGAGGAAAGTACTGATATATAGGTGTAACATCAAGAAAAACAGCCTGGCTGAAGCACTGCCATGAAATCTACATTAGTATGAATACTATACAAAATGAGGCTCCAAGACAATCCCCTGTTTGCGTGTTGACAATGTTAACTAGCCCGAGTTTTCTTGATACTAGCAAATCACAGCTTCACCATCAGACACAAGGGGATTTCTTATTTCTGACAGGAGACAGTCAGAACCTCATGTTCACTTTGTTTCTATGTGCCCTAAAATTCCACCAATAAAATGAAAGTGGCCCAAGAAGGTGCAAGAGCTTCATTTACAACCGAGGAGCCTGAGCCTAAGAAACAAACCTCCAATGAGAGCTGAGGATCCCACTGCTCAATCTATGCTACAGAGAGAGACATTAGCATTTTCCTCCTAGATAGCACAGATCTGCCTCTGTTTCCAGAGGAGACACAATCTTTATTTTTATGATGTTTTACTATAATATCTTTGAAAAGTTAGGTATGGACAAAGCTGTAACTTCTCCTGCTAAGAAAACATAGAAATCCTAAAGATCTGTGCAAAGCTATCTCTAGAAGGATGCTAAGAAAAATTCACATAGGCCCTTCATTGCATGCCTAATTAAAATCTTGAACAAGTTTTCAAGCTGGGAGTTGGCAGAAAAATGGGAAGAATGTTTTATTTTAGCATTATGTTAATAAGTTATAAAATATAGACTGTGACATGCTGAGGGTCTGAACCCAAATGAAATCAGTAAGAATTAAAGATAATGACAAAATCTGATGGAAATTGAATTTTCAGTATTTCAGCTCAAATTCTCAGTATTACTAACAGACATAATTAGTTAAGAGTGAAAAATGAAAGAAAAGATTATTTTAATGACATCATTACGACATGTAAAATGTATACACGAAAAAGGGAAATCTTAAATACATGAATAAAAAAGATAGTTTAAAAGGTATTAAAGCAATTGATCAAGAGTTAGAAAGCAGCCGGGCGGTGGTGGCGCACGCCTTTAATCCCAGCACTTGGGAGGCAGAGCCAGGCGGATCTCTGTGAGTTCGAGGCCAGCCTGGGCTACCAAGTGAGTTCCAGGAAAGGCGCAAAGCTACACAGAGAAACCCTGTCTCGAAAAACCAAAAAAAAAAAAAAAAAAAAAAAAAAAAAAAGAGTTAGAAAGCATTCCTCCAAAATTAATTATAGATAATGGAAAAATTAATTTTTTAAATAAGAAAATATGAAATAAATGTGTTAATGAAGTTGTTAATATAAGTTTTCAGTTATTTGTTTAGATAAATAAGCATATATTTCCAAACACATACATATAGATGTATCTCAGAAAAACTGTGTTCAATCACAGATCATCATAATAAAGTAAGTACCACAATAAATAGAATAATCTGACATTTTATTTCTTTTTTCACATTTGAGAGTATAATACATTTACATAATTCTTCTTTGTATTTTCTCCCTCAACCTTCCCCATACACCTGCTCTTTCTCTCTTTCAAATTCATGGTTTCTTCTTTTATTAATCATTATTACCTTCATATTTGTACATATACATATATATATATATATATATATATATATTCCTAAATATAACCTGCTAAGTCTACAATGCCACTTTTTTTTATGTTTTTGTGGGAAACCATTTGGCATTAGTCAATTGGTACAGTTTTTCCTGAGGAAGACTGTGTCTCCCACTTTCAGTATTCCTCAGTTGCCTATAGTGCTTTGTGTAGAGTTGAGGCCTCCTGAATTTGCTCTCTATACTCTCCCATCTACTTGTCTCTTGCTGTTGTCCTTGTCATTCTCACGTTTAAGCAGTTGGTGAAACTTTATGGCTATAGCTGCAGAGATTATTGGGAGACATGATCTCACAGAAAACTCCCCAATCCTCTGGATACTACAATCTTTCTACCACCCCTTCAACAATGTTCCCTGAGACATCGGTGTAAGGACTGTTTTGTATCCATTGGGACTGAGCTCCACAACTCTGTACTTTGATTGATGGTGGTTCTCTGTAATGATCTCCATCTTTTGTACAGGAAAATCTCCTTGATGAGATGTAAGGACGGCACTTACTTGTGGGTGTGGGGACAAGTATTTAGAGTGTTGTTATGAATTGTGCTGGTTTAGTAAAGTGATGGTTGGTTCTCCCCCAAGACTTCTCTATCCCATGGTAGTTAGCTTCCTGTACCAAGTCTGACATTCCTGTAGTTGAATGGGTATATATGCCACTACTATAACCCTAGGGTTATAAGTTATTGTTATGTCTGTTGTTGTTGTTGTTGTCCTTGTAAATCTCATGTTTAGCCAGATGGTGGAAGAGTTGGTTACAGGATATACTATAGCCCTAGGTTATCCCAAGGTTATTGAGCTATGCTGGTCAATGCTGTGGTAAATATGTGTTATAGATAGTTAGGACTGTTGATTATTTCTGTCCTTTGGCAACTTGCATAGAGGCCTCTGATACATGAAAGCTAATTCTCTGGGAGGTGGCATTTGTGTCAGTTCCAACTCAGAGGCCTTTGAGGCCCATATCTAAAATGCATGGTGTCTTACCCAATAGGGACTTACCTTCCACCTCTAAGGACAACCATGGGCAAAAGCAACAGCCTATAATGTTTTGAGAGTCTTTTGGATAACCCTGACCAGCAACTTATGCATAGTGTTGGGCTTTCTGTTAAGTGTTGGGATTTTTGACTCTTGGAAGGAGTATTTTCATCCCAGATGAGAATATTCTATTTAAACTCTGTGCATATATCTATAAAAGATTTGTATGTATTAAACTTTCTTTTAAAGATAGTTAATGGTACAATTTCATGTGACCTTTTCAGACATTCTCACTGGTATTTTACCCTTCTTCCTCCTTTTTCTATATATCTCTCTCGCTCATCCCAAACTACAGACCACCCTTTTCCATTTCTCCTATCAGATCACTTGTTCCTACTGCTCTCCTCACTATTGCTCCTCTACCCCCATCCCAGAAATGGTCCCTCTTTACTTTACTGGTTTCTGAAGTTATGCCAGATTATGTGCTATTGTCTGAAGGTTTGAAGCTAGGAGCCTCAGATGACAGAAAACAGAACTTTTGACCTTCTGGGTCTAGGATAACTCACTTAATATGATCTTTTCTGGTTCTATCAATTTATTTGCAAGGTTCATTTTCTTTGTAGCTGAATAGTAGTTCATAGTGTATATGTGCCTCACCTTCATTATCTGTTCATCAATTGGAGGACATTTAGGTTGTTTCAATTTCCAATGTACTGTGAATAAAGCACCAATGAACATTATTGAGCAAATATCTGTCGGGTGGGATGCCAAGTTCTTTGGGCATATGCCAAAGAGTAGTATAGGCAGATTTATTTTTAGCTTTTTCAGAATTCTTCACACTAATTTCCAGAGTGGCTTGAGTGGTTTGCAATCTCCTAAAAGTGATTGAGCATTCCCTTTTCCCTGCATCCCCCCAGTATTTTGTTGATCTTTGCCATTATGATTAGGTTAAGATTAGGCTGGTTGATTTGCTTTTCCCCAATAACTGGAGACAGTGAACATTTTTGATACATTACCAAGCTAAACTTTTCCTCTTTTGAGAACTCTCTGTTCAGGTTCTAGGGCCATTTTTTGAATGGGTCATTTATTTTTTTTTTCAGTTCTTCATTTTTTGAATTCCTCATATATTCTGGATATCAATCCACTGTCAGATGTGTAGTATTTCTGGCAAAGATAAGATTCCATTCTGTGGACTTCTTCTACACTTGATTGGTTGTTTCTTCAGCTATGAATATGCTTTTTAGTTTTATGAAGTCCACTTGCCAATTCTCGGTCTTAACTCTTACACAAATGGAATCCTGGTCGGAAATCCGTTCCTACACCTATGTCATGTAAGTTTTTGCCTATGTTTCCTTCTAACACTTTCAGTGCTTCAGGTTTTACATTTGTGTCTTGATTCATACATTCAAAGGTTTGTGTTAGTTGTTCAAGGTGAGACATATGGGTCTAATGTTATGCTGTTACATGTGGTGTAGTCAGACTTTCCTCAGGCTGCCAGCTCACAAATAATGACACACAGATTTATTATTATTTATGAAAGCTTGGCCTTTAACTTAGGCTTGTCTCAGTAGCTCTTATAGCTTTAATTACCCTAGTTTTATTAATTTACATTCTGCCACATGCCTCAGTTACCTCTCCTCCGTACCATATGTCTGCTTTTTGCTGACATCTCCTGCTGAACCAGATTCTAACCCTCTGAGTTTTTCTCTCTGCCTGGAAGTCTCTCCTATTCTCTCCTACCTAGCTATTGGCCATCCAGCTCTTTATTAAACCAATCAGAAGGCACCTTGGTGAAGAAATAACTTCTCAGTGTACAAAAAGATTATCCTACAACAATCAGCACATCCAACTTTGCCAGCATTATATGTTAAAGATGCTTTCTTTTCTCCTGCTTATGGCTTTGGATTTGCAATAAGTCATGCAAGGTTTGTTGGGAGATTGCTAAATAATTCAGTATCAATACATCCATAGCGGATTCTGTATTGTGTGTATATGTATAACCAAAACATTTTTCCATAATCATGTATTAATGGACCACAAAAGCAAATATCCATTTCATTGTGAGGGAAAACCTGCTTACTTGTAGAAGCAAATGAGTTAAAGCACTTTATTTTTAGTCCTACCATATTTGTGTAGTTATAAGCAGGACTTTTTCATACAGTTTTTTTTTTTTTTTTACTTCACCAAGTATTATAAATTTCATTTTAAACTGTGAATGACAATTAGTAATTCCTCACACATTCGTTCTTCATGAAGATCTCCATTCCTACCTGAACTTTCTTACCTCTCTCTGTGCCTCATTCTGTTTTGGGGGTGAGTCAAATGACTTTAGATTCCAGAAGCGTGCCTGATGCAACCACTTCCTTCGGCTCTTTCCTTCATTTCAGCCCAGTTGTCAGATGCCCTGCTTCAGCTGACAGGCAGATATCCTGATGTTTATGTTGTTCCCTGACTGCAGTATTATTCAGAATGGTCTGATTCACATCAGGTATCTGGTAGGCTCATTAGTCTATAGTGCACATTGGTTGAGAATACTTGATTCAGATATTCTTCCATGAGGTGTCTTGTCTTCCCCCAGGTTAACCACCATTTGTCACATATTGATTTCAGGATCCCTCTACCTGAGTTCACCAGGAGTCTGACTGTGTCCTCTTTAACAAGCTCCACTGCACAAAGAGTAACGGTTGTGTATTAATGAAATAGGCCTCCCACAGATGTTATCAGTACCAGAAACTGGGTAGCATAAGTAACAGAAATGTATCATCTGCTGTGTAGGTGATGACTGAACCAATGAGTCTTCAAGTCTATCCCTTCTCAGGACAGTGTGGAAAGAATCCATTTCAGACCTCTTTTGCTTATGTGAAGGACACTTTATCTTCTCTCCATAATGTGTGTCTTCACTGCAATGCCACAGTGTCTACATTTGTTCTTTTCGTAACGATGCAAGTCTCATGTTGCATTAGGATCTAATGACTGTCCATTAACTGGCCTGATGTGTAGAGTCACAAAAGAACAAAGAAACTCATCTCAAGCAAGGTGGACAGTAAGGACTAACACTGAGGGTGCTCTCTGACCATGCCACACGCATGCCTGCTTATGTAAAAACCCTGTTTACAAAGGAAGGTCATATTCTGAGACATGAATACTCATGACTTAATCATAAGAATTTGCATCTGTAAATTCATTCCATAATAACATGACCAACATTTTAAACTGATAATAAAATGAACTCAGTGCCAGTTAATGGTGGGGAAAAAAGCAACAGAACTTAGAAAGGTCAATAAAGGTAATGGAAACAATTTTAATTGCTTTTATGATCCATAGTAACTTTTGAAAATTTATTTTTCTGGTATTACATCATAGACATTTCTGTATTATTTTCTGTTCTATAAAAATATTCTGAATTTTATTTTGGACGGGTTTTTGACTTTGTACATAGAATATATTTTGATAATATTATTCAGTTCCTCTCTGATTATCCCAATCTTCCTATCCAACCAACTTCATGTTCTCTCCCTCTCTCCATCCCTCCCTCTGTCTCTGTCTCTGTCTCTGTCTCTGTCCCTCTCTCTCTCTAAAAAGTGAAGGCTCCATGCTGGCTCCAGCTTGACCTCTCTACATTCAGTGAGCTGTGTGGATATTGACAGGTGACTGTATTGATAAGGCCCCTTGACAATGGGGCCCTGCTATCAGTTTTCAAATATCAACTTTCTGTCCAAGCATCATCCTGGGTTGTTTAGGGATCCTCATGGGACCTCCTAGCGCCAAAACGCAACCAAAACAACCCAGTCTCAATAATAGAAGCCTGCCTGATGATAAAAGTTAATTCAGACTCTATTTCCTCCATTATTAAGAGTCCTCAATAGAGCCACCCTCATAGATCCCAGGAAGTTTCCTCTGCACTGGATTTCCAAATCACCCCCTGAATGATCCCAATTCCAGCTGTCTCTCCACAGAGTCTCTCCCTCTATCACTACTACCTGATCTTTCCCACTCATATGTCCACTCACTCACAGTTAACCTGCAAAATTTATTCTATTTTCCCTTCCCAGGGAGTTCCACGTATCCCTCCATAGACAACCTTTTTACCAAACCTCTCTGGGTCTGTGTATTGTAGCTTGTTTGTCATTTACTTAACAGCTAATAGCCCCTTATAAGTGAATAAACCATATTTGTCTTTCTGGGTCTGGGTTACCTCACTCAGGATTTTTTGTTTGTTTGTTTGTTGTTTTTTTCCTAGTTGCAACCATTTGCGTATTTCATGATGTCATTTTTTTTTGATGGCTGAATAATACTCCACTGTGTAAATGTACCACATTTTCTTTATGTATTTTTCAGTTGAGACACATATAGGTTGCTTCCAGTTCTGGCTATTATGAATAAAGCTCCTATGAATATAGTTGAGCAAGTGTCACGTGGTAGGATGGAGTGTCCTTTGAGTAAATGACCAAGAGTGTTATAGCTGAGTCTTGAGGTAGATCAATTCCCAATTTTCTGAGGAACGGACATATTGATTTCCATAGTGGCTGTACAAGTTTTCACTCCCACAGCAATGGAGAAGTGTTCCCCTTGCTCCATATTCTTGCTAGCATGAGCTGTCACATGTGTTTTTGCTCTTAACCATTCTGGCAGGTAAAAGATGGAATCTCAAAGTAGATTTTATTTGCATTTCCCTGATGGCTAATGATGTTGAACATTTCTTTAAATGCTTCTCATGCATCTGTGATTCCTCTATTGAGAATCTGCTATTTAGAGATACATGCCATTTTTAAATTTAATTATTTGGGTTTTTTTTAACCTAATATCTTGAGAGCTCTTTATATATTTTGAATATTAGGACTCTCTCAGATGTGGAGTTGGTAAAATCTACCATTCTTTAGGCTGCCTCTTTGTCCTATTGACAAAATTCTTTGCCTTACAGAAGATATTCAGCTTCATGCTGGTGTCTGCATGGACCCTTCATCCCCATGTTCTAGTGTTTTTGGTCTAAGAAGCTACGCTGAATGCTACAGAAAAAAAAAAAAAACCTAGACATTAACCTGGCAAATAAATAAATAAATAAATAAATAAATAAATAAATAAACCCTCTATCAACAATTGGTCCTCTCTGCAAAATGTACCGGGGCAATGGTGGAGCTGAATTTGTGAGAGTGGGCATCCAATGTTTGGTTTAACTTGAGGCCCACTCCATGAGAGGGAGCCCATGCCATATACTGCCTAGGTGGCCAAGGACTGAAGACTGGATAGTCCAGAGACATAGGGTAGAACAAAACACATATGGAAAAAAGAAGAAGAAATAATTCCTCATGATGTTCTGCTATACTCAGATCAATGCCTTTTCCAGTCATTACCAGAGAGCTTCCTCCTGCAGCAGACAGGAGAGTGTGTAGAAACCCACAGCCAGACATTATGCAGAGAAAGAACCTAAATTGGAGGTCTCTATCAGGTCCCTCCCCTTGGAGATCAGGGAATCCTGAGGAAGACAAGAAGGAAAGATTGTAAGAGTCAGAAGGGATAGAGTACATCAGGAGAAAATGGTCCATTGAATCAACTGAGCAGCACTAACACGGTCTCACAGATATGGAAAAGGCAAGCACAGGGTCTTCATGTGTTTGCACCATGTCCACTACATATATGTTATGACTATTAGCTTGGTATTTTCATGGACTCCTAACAGTGGGAGCAGGTGTACCTCTGACTCTTTAGCCTGCCCTCAGGACTGTTTACTTCCTTTTGGGTTGCCTTGTACAGCCTCGCTAGGAGGGCTTTTCCCTTGTCATGTTGTATCCTGTTTTGTCCCATTTGGCTGTTAATCTCTTGGAGGCCTGCTTTTTTTCTGAATAAGGAATGGAGGTGGGGTGGATCTGGGGAAGAAGGGAGGTCGGGGGAACTGGGAGGAGTAGAGGGAGGGGAAACTGTGTTTGGGTTGTATTATATGAGAGAAGAATCTATTTTCAACAAAAAGTAATAATAAAACAAAAACAGTCAAAACAAACACACAGAACCAATAAAACAAAATAACTAAACCAAACAGAAAGCCCATTTAAAAAAGGAAAAAAAAACTCATCTTGGGCATGGGTCCTGCTAAGTAATGTTCTTGATATAGTCAGTGACACGCCGCCATTAAAGAAAACTGATTTTCCCTTTGCTGGTGAGCATCAGCTGAGGCTAACTCCCTGGTTAGTGGCGGGACTCTGTATCTACTGACAACTCAGGGTTGAGACCCCATCTGGCTTCATCTTATGCCAATCCTGTACATGTTAACACAGTCTGTTTGAGTTCCTATGTATACCACGCCTATGTCTGGATGGTCACTGTCCTTGCAGTCATAATTCAAATTCACCTCTGCCTCTTACAATCTTTTGCCCTTATTGTCCACATGTAGCCCTGAGACTTAAAGGGAGAGGCTTGATAAAGATGTATGATTTAGGATTGGGTGCTCCAAAGTTTCTCACTCTGTGCATTTTCCAGTTGAAGGCCTATAGCAGGAATATTAAATGGTCTTATTAATAAAAACAAACCTGGAGCCAGGTACTGGGGTCAATGCTGGAAGATTGGAGAAGGAGAACAAGCTACAGCCACCTCACCTTGCCAATTCCTCAACTAATCCTGTTTCCTCAGACTGGAAGCTTCTGTGTCCTCATCCAAATAGATCTCAGCTAAAGTGCTGCTCAAAAGCCTAAAAGCTTAACCAGGCTAGTTCCTGGTTTTCATGCCTTATATACCTTTCTGCTTTCTGTCATTACTTCCTAGGATTAAAGGCGTGAGTCACCATGCCTGGCAGTTTCCAGTGTGGCCTTGAACTCACAGAGATCCATGCCTCCAGAAGGCTAGGATTAAAGGTGTGAGTGCCACCATTTTCTAGCTTCTATATCTAGTGGCTGTTCTGTTCTCTGACCCCAGATAAGTTTATTAGGGTGCACAATATTTTGGGGAACACAATACCACCACAAAGGCCTTTGTTTTAATTACTGTATACTGCAAGAAGCTTCTCTGCTGAGTGCTTAGTGATGCACTATGCCAACATGTAGTCATTTTATTGCTATGTTTCTTTAGCAGAATAATAGCACTATTTTCCCATTAAAATAGACAGGCCATGATTTTTAATTTTTCAAAAAAGATTTTACCATACAGCATAGTCTGGCTCAAAATGGTATCCTCCTGCTAGAGCCTACCTAGTTCTATATGACATGCATATGCCAACCACGCCTGGCTTTTCAACTCATTTCCAAGTATACTGCATCAAATATAGAATTTTAATTCCCCCACTTATCTAGCACTCTCATGATGCCATTGCACTGCCTGGCATCTCTGCTGTCTAAAGGGAGTTGTCATCAATTTTATTATCAGTCTTTGACAAAGTGACATAAATTCATGGTTGACTTTATAATTTTTCTTAGTCTCTAACTTGGGGTAAGTTTCTTCTTTGTAGTGGGTGAGCAACATAGCAACTCAATGTGCCTCAATTCTAGTGATATTTCTTATTTTAATGAGACTGACCTCTGGTATATTATGCTTTAGGAGAAAACCAAAAAGAAGAGGCGGGTAAATGGGAATTGGGGGAGTGAACAGGAGGAGAGGAGGGAGGAGAAACCATGGTAGGTAGGTAAAATAAAGGGGAAAATGTTAATTTAAAAAAAAGAAAACCTGTTTCAAAAACAAACAAACAAACAAACAGTAAGAGTAAATGCTCATTTAAGCCTGTTGCTCCTTCCTGAGTGCTGACCAAGACAAATGAATCTTTCCCACTAT
This sequence comes from Peromyscus eremicus, assembly GCF_949786415.1. Classification (NCBI taxonomy): domain Eukaryota; kingdom Metazoa; phylum Chordata; class Mammalia; order Rodentia; family Cricetidae; genus Peromyscus; species Peromyscus eremicus. The sequence continues at coordinate 76,996,337 of NC_081418.1, forward strand.
TCGGGGGTATTGAGTTTTTGAAAAACTGCACTGCTTCCTATCTCTGCCCTTAGATTTATTAGCATTTACCATGTTTAATTAGATGCTCTGCTGTTAGTACATACATATTTATAATTGGTATCACCTTGCTGAGTTGGTCTCTTTGACATTACATAACGCATTTCTTCTCTTTGCCTTTTCTGAGTTAAAGGGGATTTTAAATCTGATATAGTTAATTCTGTTCTCTTTTGTATTTCCTTATTTAGCCCTGGCTGGTGTGAAACTTGCTCTGTAGCCCATAGTGTGTTTCTACTGCCTCTCCCTGTCAAGTGCTGGGAGTATAGGCTTATTCCTATACACCAGTCCCATGGACTGCTTTTCTAATTTTTCCTTTCAGTCCATGGAAAACCTTAAATGTCAAGCTGGTGTTGACTAGTGTACATCATGTTCAGTCTTTAAGTTTTAGCTTTCTAATGTTGCAGTGCATCAGGGAGGTAGAGGCAATACCTGCATTTTGCTATTGTCTCTAATTGAAGGCCTTTGTCTCTCTTGGCCCTTTGTAGTTTTTTTAATTAATTTTCTAGTAGAATGCTTGGTTCCTTGCTGTTTTCTCATAATGATTTCAGTGAATTTATCACAGATTTTGACTTGTGCTTACTATCAGACCTGCAAAAAGCATCTTGTGGTTGATATACACTATTTCAGGATGATAAATTTCATTATTGCAAGATTTCTTTAACATATTTTTTTCAGTTTTTGATGTCACAATATAGAAATCTTATTAGTGTGTTTTTTTCAAAATATATTACAGTAACTATTTTATCAATTAACTTTAATCAATAAACATTATACTAAGGTGTAATTGATTTCCATGGGGTCACTTCACTTTTAGGATTTCTGCATTTAACTCTCTAGTTTATAGGGAAGATGTAGAATCTCATGGAGACGTCTTTTAGTAGTATGATTTCCTTCCACACTGAAGAATTCTGTTTAGCATTTCTTATACTTGACATCTGGTAGTAATGAATTTCTTCAATTTTTATTTGGATGGGAAAGGCTTTCATCTCTTTCTCACATCTGAAGTCAGGATTACAATTCTTTGGTTGTCACTTTTGTCACTTAGAATTCTGAATGCATTATCCCACTCCCTCTGGGCTTGCCCTGCTTTTACACAGAGATGCAGGCTAAACCACATTAGGATTCCATTGTTGATATATCTTTTTGTTCCTCCGAGACTGCTTTTATTTTTGTTCATTATATTTGTCCTTTGGCAGTATGATACAGATATACAATGCAGTTTGTTTACTCTCATCCCCCCCCCCATCTCTTTCCCACCAGTTATACCCACCCCAGGTCTCCTTTCTCATTTTGTCCCTTTCATACTTTGTCGTTTTGTTTTGTAACCAGTGCCTATCTGAGTCACCATGTTTTTGGAACTGTTTAGTAGAGCTTAGTGGGCTTACTGCTGTGTGTACAATTGAAGATAATGATGAAGATCCAGAAGTTAAGCAGGAAAGAGTATAAACCCAGGAGGCCCTTCTGATTCCATGATTGATTGATGACAGGCTTAATCTTTTGCAGGCCCAATGCAGGTGACATTGTGGGATATTTTCAATGTCTGTGTCATACCCAGAAGGAAGATAGCATTTAAAAGCCCCCTCCCTATAGTCTGGCTCTTATATAATTTCTTGTGCCTTCTTTACAGTGTTCCTTGAGCCATAGAAGAGGCAATATGAATGTTAAGAGCTGAGCACTCAACCAGCATTTATTCTCAGTCATGAGTCTCTATGTGCATCCCAGCTCTTTCCGCAGATAGGGTTCTCAGATTAATGGTGAGTGTAACCTTTATCTATGGGTATAAACAAATATTTAGAAATTGGTTTGGTGCTTTGTCAATTTAGCTAAGCAAGAGTAGTAAATTCCCTCCTAGAATCTAAGACCTTCTTAGTCATAAGTTTTTGACCATGGTTATAGTATCAGACATGAAGTACCTTGTGACTCATACAGCAGTAGGTTAGCTCCATAACAGTCCAAGGATAATTGAGATAGTTTGTAGGGCTTGCCTGGAAAATCAGTGGTATAAACTCATTGGGCTAAGAGCTGAGTGGTACTTTTTCTTCCAGCAACCTACATAGAAGCTGCCATCATGAAGGAAGCTTCCAGCTCAGTTCCAGCTTGATTTTTTCTATATATTTCAGTACAGGTATGTGCATTCTTCAGCAGTATGGTCTTATCAAATATCCTTTGGGTACTCAAGAGGTGTATGAGAAGTTTGTATTATTGAGGGTGGAGTAATGGATTTCCTTAACCAAAACTTTGTAAGAGATATCCCATATCTGAGATTAGGATTTTTGCTTAATAACTCATGATTTTAGTAGCATCATTATGTAGTGTTTGTGGATGATATCTCCCCATAACACATTTTGTAAACTAGTATTTTAAAATAGCTTCCAGAGAAGTAGCTTTTCATGCACTCTTTGCTTGGTTCAACCCTCCTCATGCTCCTTCATTTTTCCTATGCTCCCGCCTTCCTCCCTCATTAAACATTTCCACTTCACATATTGCCCCTTGTGTACTTTCACAACACTGTCTTCCCCTTTTAAAGGCTTCAGTGTTCTCATTCTAGTTTTCTGGATTATACAGGGTCTCCAAATTAAGCACAAAAATTTAAAGATTCAAAGCCAGGAACTACATATGAGATAGAATATGTGATGTTTATCTTTCCATATGGTTTACCTCACTCACTGCTATTTTTGACAGATCCACCTATTTACCTACAGTTTCCATAATTTCAACTTTATTTAAGTTGAATCAAATCTCATTTTGCATATGTACCACATTCTTTATTATCCAATCATCAGTTTGTGAGTATCTAGTCTGATTCCATTTTTATAGCTATTGTGCACAGAGCAGTGTTGAACATGAATGAGCAAGTATATCCATATTAAGATATAGAGTCCTGTGGGTATAGGCTCAAGAGTGATACAGATTTATAGCACAGAAGTTCTATTTCTGGCTTTTTGAGGAATCTCTACACTGATTTCCATAGTGGCTGCACAAATTTACTCTTCCTCCAACAATGAAAGAATCCCAGATGATATGGTGCTGTATATATGAGACCTTACAGACTCCACCAGGAAATTCATAGAACTAATTAGCTTCTAGGGAAGCAGTAAGATACAAAATTAACAGACACTCACACACACACACACACACACAAAAATCAGGATTCTTTCCATATACAAATGACAACCATACCAGGAAAGAAATTAGGGAAACATTCTCATAATAGTTTCAAAATATAAAATAAAATACCTTGAAATAAAACTACAAAAATGTTAAAGACTGAAGAAAGAAATTGAGGAAGGCAACAGAAGATGTAAAGACCTTCCATCATCATGGACTGACACTGACTCTTCACACAAGTAGCAGAATATAAAAAATATAACTTGAAATTTATTGGAACATTGAAGACTTCAGATAGCTACAACAAACCTGAAGGGGTAAAAAAGAAAGAATGCTAGAAAGATTACCATACCCAGTATTAACTTATACTATAGTGCTACAATAAGTTATTAAGCCACTGGCACAAAAACAGACAATAAAACAATGGAATTAAGTAGAAGCCTCATATTTAATTAAGTTCAGGAAATTATATCTATTTGACTTTTGAAAAAGACACAAAATTTTTTAAAATATTAAAAACTGGACTGTTAATAAATTATTTTGGATCAAATTATATCTTGCAGGTTTCAATATTCTTTGTTGATTCAATCTTCCAGAACTCTTGTTTTATTCATAGTTATTTTCCAAATTTCATTTATTTTTTCGTATTAAATGTATTTCAGTGTAATTCCTTGAATTTCACTAAGAGAATTATTTTAAATCCAGCCATGGTGGCCAGGCATTCTAGCACTCAGGAGAGACGGGCCAGACAGCTTGGTGTATATAACAATTTCCCAGCCAGCTATATTTATGTAGTGAAATAAAATTATTCTAAAGTATTTTTGTCAGTCATTTCCTGGATCTGTTTTTCTTCTGGGTCCACTAATGGAACATAATTATTACTAGGGGAGGGGTCACACTTTTTTATTAAAAATTTCATTCAATATATTTTGAATGTTTTTTATCCTCTCCCAACATTCTCAGCCCCCCCCCGCCGCCTCCATACTCTATCAATCTCATTCTCTCTCTCTCTCTCTCTCTCTCTCTCTCTCTCTCTCTCTCTCTCTCTCTCTCTCTCTCTCTCTCCTTCTCTCCCTCCCTCCCTAAAAGAAAACCCCAAATCAAGAATATGTACACAGGCACAAACAAGCAGTAACAGCAATAACAAAATCACCACAAAATGAAAGTCAAAACAAACAAGCAAAAGACAAAGAACAAAAAAAGAAGAAAATAAAGCAAAATTAAACAAAATGTCCACAAAAGCACAATTGAGTTAATTTTGTGTTGGCCAACCACTTCTGGGCCTGGGGCCTGTCATGAAGTATGGATGTATATTCAGTGACATGTCATTAAAGAAAACTTTTCCCTTTCCCAGCAGAAATCAACTGCAGAGAGCTCCTTGTTTGTGGGTGAGCTCCAGTATCCAGTTCTCACTCTGAACGCTAAGACCCTATCCTGCCTGAACCTGTGCCAACAGTATGCATGCCGTCACAGTCCCTGTTGGGTCCTATGTGCATCAGTCCTCTTGGATCTAGAAGATACTGTTTCCTTAGAGCAAGCCATCTTTCTGCTTCATCTTCCACAAAGATGCCTGACCCTTGAGGAAGACGCCTCTTTTAGGTAGGATTGAGCTCTTCAAAGTCTCTCGCTCTCTGTACATTGTCTGGTTGTGGGTCTTTGTATTAATTCTCATTTGCTGCAAGGAGAAGCTTCCCTGATGTGGGTCAAGCAAGTGACTGATGTTGTGGTTTAATAGTATGTCATTGGGAGCAATTTTTTTGTTTTGTTTTGTTTTGTTTTTTCAGACAGGGTTTCTCTGTGTAGCTTTGCGCCTTTCCTGGAACTCACTTTGTAGACCAGGCTGGCCTTGAACTCACAGAGATCCGCCTGCCTCTGCCTCCCAAGTGCTGGGATTAAAGGCGTGTGCCGCCGCCGCCCACACCACCACCACCTGGCGGGAGTAATTTTATTACTATGTTTCTTTAGCAGAATACTAGTATTAAGATTTCCCTTCGGCCTATTACATTTTAAGTCTCACATTCTTAGACACTTTAGGCATGGGCTCCGTCTCTGGAAGAGAGCCTTAAATCCAATAAAAAAAACAAATGGTTGGTTACTCCCATTATGTCTGTGCACTATTGTATCATATCCTTGCAGGAATGTTCAAACAAGGCTATCCTACCAAAGTATATCTACAGATTCATTGCAATCCCTATCAAAAGTCCCACACTGAAGACAATACTTACATTATCAAATAGAGAATTTCAGCTAGTATCTAGTTAGCAGCTTCACCCTTGCTGACTAGTGTTCACGACACTGGAAGATACTCTGAATGCTGCCAGAAGATATCTGTATCTGTGTCACCCAGCTACAAAACCTGCAACCTAAAACAGCAACCAAGAGCTTGATAATTGTTTGTTCAAGGTATCATATTTCTCTGAGTTTCCATATCCACTGCAGAGACCATGTGTTCAGGTGAGCTTTCAGTGTGCAGCGCCTCTTACTGTTCGGTAATACATTTTGCTTTGGTCAATGTTCCAGTGAGTTTTCTCTGCCTGTCTTAGTTTCTTGGATATTCAGGGTGACACTCTTGCCAGTAGAAAGTTGATGGTTGGACTCCTCTTCTACCTTCTTGCTGACACCACTGCCTTTTCTTCAGATACTTATTACACTTTTCTTGCAAGTGAGGCCGTTCTTAAATGTTAATATTATCTACTCCAGAAAATTGTATTGCTCTTCCTTCTTCCAGAGTTCAAGCATGATCAGGTGTGAGTGAGGGTCTCCTCCTGCCTTCCAGGTGGCCATCTACTCACTGTATTGAACTTCACTGGTGCATTGTAGGTAAGGATCTAATTTTCTTTGCATTCCCCTAAGGTCAGAAGTCCTTTGTGAGTATGAATCTTTTTTTAGGACTTCATTTAATACTAATTATCTTCTCAAAGTGCTTTTTAAAATATATAGTCTCATTGAGATTTGGGACTAAAAAAATGCAGCCTACATTGGTGATATAGGTACAAATAAATCTTATTTATCATAATTTTTCTTACCTTTTTATTAGTCCTATGAGGCATAACAACATAAATGTTTATTTCAATCATTCCTGTATTCATGCATTTAAAAATAGGCATGGCATATAGAATTGTAATATATATCCAAAGCATGAAGATGTTCAGTTTCAATGCTAGAAACAGATACCAAAAGTTTAAAAAAAGATAAAAGATTTAAAGATAAGTGCTTGCTTATATTGCACTATTTTATTTAATAATAAAATACTTTGTTAAATTATATCTAATGGATAGGCTCAATGAATTATAAAAATATTTGTTAGATCACTTATAAAGGTCACTTTAGAGAATACATAATGTCTCAGAAACTTTCTTTGTAATATAATTGCATTGAAAAATATTAAATTTTTTTAAATTAAATTAATAGAAAATTAATTATAAATAATTTTCTGGGAATTAAAATAATAGAAAAATAATCAGCTCTGTCAGATATAGGTTCTCAGACTTGCTATGTATTCTTCAGGTTTTATAAACATATTTTGAAAGATGGATTAATCATATGTACAGAATTTTTGCCAAATATACCTACTCTATAATCATAAAGTACTTATAATAAGTCCAAATGAGAACTAAAATCTAATTTATTACAAATAAATTAAAATATTAAATTTTATGCAGAAAATCATTATTTACTAAAATCTAAAGCAAAGCATTTTATGAGTAAAAATTTTAAAAACATTTTATTAATGAGAAAAATCTAAGAATATTGTTGTAGAAAATAAATGTTATATTTGAATACACTTTACTCACCTAATGTTTATTTAAAAACATAGATGTCTAAATACAGCTTTATATACAAATTGAGCAAAAAGAAATGAAGAACTGTACCTTATAGTGATAAACATTTGTGTACACATTCTATGTGCAGATGTTATCATTGGAACACTTAGGAAGAAACAGACAGCATGATCTGGGTTATCCTGACACACAGTCTCACAATCACCTTACACAGACAGCACAAGCTGTTTCTTATCTGTGCTTGGGCTGAATGCCAAATCTGCTGAACATCCCATCATAGAACAAAGAAAGACCCAAGCAGATAAAATGAATGTCACATCTTAGGAAGAAAAGTCTCAATGCTGTAAAGATGCCAATTCTTTCCAAATTAATACATAAATTCAATAAAAAAAATCCTTGTAAAAAAATCTCTTTTTGATTTGTTTGGTTTTGTGTGATTCTGGTTGTTTTATATCTTGACATTCTGATTAGAAATTTCATCTCAGAGATTAAATGTGTGAAATAGCCAGGGAAATAATGAGGAGAAAAGAATAATGGCATGAGACTTTCACCATAAATCTTTATTAATGAAAAATAATGTGTTGAAAGAGGAATAGAGAAATAGATCAATAAAAAACATGGGGAATGTGTGCATATGAGAATTTACTATGTAATAAAGGTGACATATCAAATCAGTGAGGGAAGTTTTGATTATTAATAAAATAGCTATGTGTTTGGAAAAAAGAGTATAAATATTGTTTCTATGTAACACAAAAATAAAAATGCATTTCAGTGTTGAACATGGTAGTCACTGCACTTGTAGAAAAAGGTAGCAAGATGATGTTCAAGGCCAGCCTGAACACATTGGGTAGTGTGTATATGTAAGAACGGTGTTGGGCAAGGTGGATACATGAAGATTCCATTGCTTCACAGACCAGTTAGTGTAGCTAAATCGGTGAGATACAAATGCTGTCAAAGATTGTCTAAAATAACAGTAGAAGATGGAGCAGGATAGAGAAGACATTGGAGGTTGGCTTACTACTTCCATATGCACATGCACACAATTTCACCTGCACAAATACCTACATGCACAAACCAAGCACGTGTGTGTGTGCGCACACACAGAGACAGACACACAAACTAATAATCCATTATATTGGAGTAATGCTATTTCTTAAATTGTGGTCCTCAGTCAACAGATTTTTTTTTTATTTTGTGTTTGACCTGGAGATCTCTGTGTAGAGGAGGATCAGGTAGAGGCTCTTCTGAAAGTAAATTCTATCAGCCAAGAAATTTGTTTTCTAAATTTTAATTTTGAGAACATTTTAGACTTGTTGCCAACTTGATTACATCTGGGACTAACTAAAAGCCTAACTTCATGGTAACAACAGTGAGTGATTTTTAGTCAATTGGGTCATCTGAGGTGGGAAGACACATGCTATATCTGGGCCACACTTTCTGATGGCAGCCTACATAAAGGACAATGCAGAAGGAAGCTTTTGCTCTTTGCCTGCCTGTCCTCCACTCTCAGTGGCAACTTCATTTTTCACTAATATTAGAGCCTATTTCTGTGGGGTTTGGGCATATACTGAAGATCAGCTGAGACATCCAACCTCATAGACTGAGGAATGACTACTGAGTTCTTGAACATTCTGTAGGGAGTTAGTCATTAGTGGACCAACCAGACCATAGCCTGTAAGCCACTCTAGTGTATCCCCATTTTATAAATTAATTATATCAGTTCTATTCCTCTAGAGAACTCTGGCTAATACATAGATTTAGGAGGTGATGGATTTCTCCCAGGTACTTCTCTTGTTTTTCTCAAGCTAATTTGCTGTATGACCTAAGAACATTAATCAGATTTGAGAAATTAATCTGTAGATCTCATCTATTTCTCCTTCGCTGGGCTATCTATGTGTCCCTCTTAGAGTGCTCCTTGTAAGCTAGCTTCTCTGTAGCTGTGGGTTGTAGTCTGGTTATCTTTTGCCTTACATCTAGCATCCACTTATGAGTGAGTACATATCATGTGTGACCTTCTGAGTCTGAGTTACCTCACTCAGGATGATATTTTTCAGTTCCATGCATTTGCCTGCAAATTTCATCATATCATTTTTTTTAACTGTTGAATAGTACTCCATTGTGTTTATGTGCCACATTTTCTTTATCCATTCTTTGGTTGAGGGGCACCTAGGTTGTTTCCATGTTCTGGCTATTACAAATAATGCTGCTATGAACATAATTGAGCACGTGTCTTTGTGGTAAGATTGAGCATTCCTTGGGTATATACCCAAGAGTGGTATAGCTTGGTCTTGAGGAAGGTTGATTCCCAATATTCTAAGAAAGCACCATATTGGTTTCCAAAGTGGCTGTACAAGTTTGCATTCCCATCAACAGTGTAGGAGTGTTCCCCTTGCTCCATATCCTCTCCAACATAAGCTGTCTTCAGTGTTTTTGATCTTTGCCATTCTGACAGGTGTAAGATGGTATCTCAGAATGGTTTTGATTTGCATTTCCCTGATGAGTAAGGATGTTGAGCAATTCCTTAAATGTCTTTCAGCCATTTGAGCTTCTTCTGTTGAGAATTCTTTGTTTAGCTCTATAGCCCATTTTTTAAAATGGATTGTTCAGTATTTTGATGTCTAGCTTTTTGCGTTCTTTATATATTTTGGAGATCAGCCCTCCATCAGATGTGGGGTTGGTGAAGATCTTTTCCCATTCTGTAGGCTGTTGTTTTGTCTTATTGACTGTGTCCTTTGCTCTATGAAAGTTTCTCAGTTTTGGGAGATCCCATTTATTAATTGTTGCTCTCAGTGTCTGTGTTACTGGTGTTATATTTAGGAAGCAGTCTCCTGTGCCAATGAATTCAAGCTTCTTCCTATTTTCTCTTCTGTCAAGATCTCCATGAGCACACTGGGAGTGGGGGTTAATGCAGGGCAAAGAATGGGGGATGAGAACATAAGGAAATAGGAAGGTTGAGCTAGAACATGGACCAAATAGGAGAGCAAGGAAAGAGATACTTTGATAAATGAAGACATCATGGAATAGGAAGAGGCAGAGTGTTGGAGAAGTTCTTAAGGATGACCCCACCTTGAACTGCTGGCAGAGGTTGAGAGGGTGCTTGGACTGGTCTACTCTATGACAAGACTAGTGAATGCCCTGGCTGTTATCCTGGAGCCTTTGTCCAGTGACTGATGGAGTCAGATGCAGAGATCCATGGCCAGACACTGGACTGAGCACAAGGAGTACAGTCGATAAGGGAGAGAAGGGATTCTGTGGACAGGAAGGTCAAGATCTTGATGGAAAAATGTGCAGAGATGACCAGCCACACTAGTGGAAATCCATGAACTGTGGACTAATAGCTGTAGAGACCCCATGGGACTGGACTGGGCCCTCTGGATATGGGCGATAGTTGTTTGGCTTGAACTGTTTAGGGGTCCCCCAAGCAGAGGGATAGGGATCCATCCCTGATGCATGGGCAGGCTTTTTGGAGCCCAGTGCCTAGGGTGCGACACCTTGAACAGCCTTGGTGCAGGGGGGAGGGGCTTGGGTCTGCCTCAGCTTAGTGTGCAGGGCTCTGCTGACTCCCCATGGGAGACCTTGACTTGGGAAATGTGGGGATGGGGGGGTGGGTTTGTGGGAAAGGATGAGGGGTTGGAGGGGGGAAGAGGAGGGATCTGTGGTTGGCATGTAGAATGAATGGAAAATTTCTTAACAATAATTTAAAAAAACTGGAAAAAAAAGAAATTAATCTGAGCACAATACTACTAATAAACTCCAGTCTTAATTCATATCCCACTAACTTTTTCTACCTGCATCATCTCCCTTGTGATCAAGGACCTAAACTGTAATCCTGAGTGGCAAGTGCCTGTCTTTTTCACTACGGTCATGTTATGGTACTGAAAATCTCTCTCTGCCTGGTGTAACCTTAGCACCCTTGAAGGATCTGAAAGAAATTTAAAGGATATTCCTCAATTTGGGAACTCTGATGTATTTTAGATTAGATTATAATTACAGATTCGGTGAAAGGACACCATAGAAGGTGATTCAGTACTTTATGTAAGATGTGTATGAACATCGTAACTCTCAGCCTTGCAATGCCAACCTTAATCACGTGACTAAGGCAGTGTCTGACAAGTATCTCAAAAATAATATTGTAGATTTAGTTTTTGCAATAGTAGTTATTTGGGTAGGAAATTTAAGACTCTTCTCATATGTGTTCTTGATTATAAACTGTATATTCCTGATTTTCACAATTGTTGGTTTTGTGCCAGCTGTAATGATCACTGTGCTATTAAGTGACACTGTTCTGTTTCCTCTTTGTTTCTAGCTTTCTCACCAAACTGGACATCTTCTGTAAGGAGTATCTGCCACCTGCAACACTCAACAGCATCTCTGTATCAGTTTAGATATAAAACTGTTGTTTTTCTTCGTGCTATGATTCAACATTATCATTTTTTATTATTTTGCTAAGCATATTTTCCTAGCTTTAGACACTGAGGACTTTCTCGTGTTGATTCATGGCCTTTCAACAGACTTTAGTCTTTTCCACTAAAACTTCTTTCATTTGTAGGAACAAAAAGCTACTCAGGACAGTTTATATTTTTCTTACATCATTCTTAGTGTTAAATTCTCCAGAGAGCCATTTCCTCTTTGAAATCTCACTTAAAATCTAGATCTCAACATGGACTTTGTTTATTGCTTTTGAAGCATCACTGTTTGCAGACTACATGGGATACTGAGCAAAACACCTGAATGCTTGAGTTCACCTGTGCACACATACATTTCTAACCATCTCTGTAGAACTTTTCAGACAAGTACCTCTGAATCCATGTTCAGATAAACAGATTTCTTTCAATCCCCATTGTTAAGTTATAATTTTTGTCTTTAACAGTGCTCCTTCTATATAATGTATTTTTATCTATTTAATGCAAATACAGACATCAAATAGTTGTAAGCACTGTTAGTACTAGATGTAAAATTCATACAAAGGTAATTTTAATTTTCATCATGCAATATACATCAGGGTATTGCTTCCTGATGTACATAGGCAGCTCCTTATCCCTACCCCTAAGCTTCATTCTCATTCATTTGTAATAAATTCAAATGTCTTTACTGTACTCCTTATATATTTGGAGTTCAATATCCCAGTAAATTTTTACTTATTTATTAAATATTATTTTACACAGTGCTATGGACTTTTACACATTCACAAAGTTTATATCTATTTCCATAATTGTGTAAAAATAATTCTATCCTCCCCCGATTACATGATAACTACTCAACCTCCAACTAGTAACCAATAACACTTTTCTAGAATGTCCGATGATGGAATCACTCTATACATTTGTCAATGGGGCATTTCTTCTTCCACTTCAACAATTTATTTCAGATTCATTGTTGTTAAATAAGTGATAATATTTTTGATCTGAGTAGTATTTCATTGCATGATTTTATGGTCATTTGTTAATTAATCTATGTAAGAAAATCTTGACTTAGTCAAGTCTTTGATAGTCATCTATGAATATTCTTGTATTAACGTATTTATGTAAATATTTGTGTGAACAAAAGTTTTGAATATACATGGAAAAAAACAAATAATATGATACCTAGTCCATGTGATGATCATGTGAAGTGTTTTCTCAGAATTACTGTGGGTGATACCATCACTATATGTGGTAATGTCTATTCCATATGCTACCAGTTGTTGGTATTGTCATGTTTTGTATCTGTATGTTTTGTTTCCTCATTAGAATATCTATGAAGTTACATCTTATACATTACCAGAGATTTATATTGTCATGTTTTGTGTCCATATGCTTTGTTTCCTTAGTATAATACCTGTCTTAGGGTATCTACTGCTATGAAGAGACATCATGACCATGGCAAACCTTATAAAGGAAAATATTTAATTGGAGTAGGCTGACATTTTCAAACGTTTAGTCCATTATTGTCATAGTGGTTAGCATGGTGGCACATAGGCAGATAAGGTGCTGGAGAAGGACTCAAGAGTTTTTTATCTGGATAGGTAGGTAGCAGGAAGAGAAGAGTAAACCACTAGACCTGGCTTGAGCTTCTGAAACCTCCAAACCCACCCCCACTGCCACACTTCCTCCAACAATAATATACCTGCACCAGCAAGGCCACATGTCCCAACGTTTTCAAATAATACCACTCCATATAAGTCTGTGGGGTGCATTTTCATTCAGACCACCACAATACCTACATAGAATATCTCATGGTGGCTTATAATTCATGTATTTCCTGATTAAAGTGGTTTATCTTTTCAAATACAATAAGTTATACATATATTTTCTTTGGCAAAGTGTCAGTTCCCTGAGCAAAATAATGTATTATTTTTTGAGTACTCTGAGATACATGCTCTGGAGTTCAACTATACACAAAGAAACCAAGTAGACAAAGAGAGAAGATGCTGAACAGGAATCAAATGGATGGTGGTTTCTGCCAGATGAGAGACCTGTACTTTCTACCATTATCTTAAGAAAGATGCTCTCCAAACTCTACTAGGTCATCCATCTGGGGCAACCAAAATTTCCAAGTTACTCAGGTCTAAATACTATTCCTAGATGTGGTTTGCCTCTTTCCCTCGAGTCCAAAACTGCTCAGACTTCATGGTCCATGTTTCCATAATCTAAGAAGTGTTGATTGAAACTACATTATGTCCAGAGGCCACAAAGCTCAGAGCAGATAAACTAAACATGTCCTTGAGACCAGCAAAAATTGGGCCAACCTCCTACTTTTTGCCCTCCAAAGAGCCATGTGCACCCCATACTGAGATATTCATTAGGCAGAAATTAGTTATTATTCCCTCCTCAAGTCCTTACAGGCCTTTAAACAAACCTAGAGGTCTATTCATTAGATGTGTCAAGAGGCTACACCCTTACACATGCTTGAGCCTTGCCACAAGTTCCAGCCTGGCAACCTTGTGTAGGTAAAGAGGAACTGAATCCAGAGCCTGGAGCCAACTTTTAAGGCCCATATAGCCTGTGTTGTTCACCACACATACAGCGTTGAAGATCCCTGGTGTTACTTCATGGACCCCCCACAGCCAGATGAAGGAGGCTATAAAAGATAATGACAGATGAGTCATCACCATGTCCTCCAGTCACCTAAAGATAAGACTGACATGAGCCCAGTAATCACAGTTGTCCTATTTGAATTTTTTTTTCTCCTTTTGGGAGATGCTCACTGCCCCTAGAAGAGGTTACAATTTGACTCTTGCAAATAGAACCAGTAGGGAATGTTACAGGCCCTGAGACCTTAGTACAAGTGACACCATGATGGAAATGCCATATATTCATGGAACTCAGCCATCCAACAATGTCCATAGTACTGTGAAAGTCCCTAAATGTACTAAGCTTATTTTTTGGAGGTTCTGTAGTTCTACTTCTGGCTAACTGAGGCGTATTAATCTAGAATGTGGTTTTGTACTTAAAAGCTCAACCTGAGAAAAGCTCAGAACTCCACTGGAGTCCAGAACACCCAATGTAGTCATTGCCCAGCTCATAAGGACTTTCTAACCTTGTCCAAGCAGTCTTCTCTAGAGGACACCTCACAACAAACCTACAAGCCATTGTTTTAAAATTGAAGTCTGAGAAACATTTGAATTTTTTTGACTATAAGATAGATTCATATTTTATGCAGTTTTCATAAGGACTGTCAACTATTTTCTCAAAAATATTTGAAAGGACTTTTATCTCCAGCTTGTCACTTCCTACTGGATTACTAAATGAAAAACTAACTTGTTGGTCTGTCAAATATGCATTCTCTCTTGACCTCAGAATTTCTGTGCCTCAGGGTGGACATATCTTTTCCTGTGAGGTGTCTATAGTGCACATTGCTGAGCTGAGCTCATTAAAACATGGGTTTGTCTGCAGAGCTGTTGCTATGCTAAGTTTCAGAAGCCCAGGTGGTGTACTCCTTTAGGGATTGTTGTGATTAAGTTTACAATTTCAATTATCACAAACTAAATTGATACTATTTAGCATGGGGATTGAATTGCTAGACTTTTTCCATCTCTCTTCCTCTTGGCTTTGGGCCTCCCTTTCCCTCACGCTGTAGAGACACCCATTTCCTGCAAGAAACATTTTCTTCCTGGGCAACCTTCTGGCCTTCTGGTATAGGTCCAGGAGAGCCTACATGGTTGAGATGAACTTTAGATAGTAAGTAGATACAGCCAGTTTTTACTTGGAGAGACTAAAAATGATGATTCATAAAGCTAAATTACAGTAGTTTCCTTAATAATCTATATCTAACCAACTCGCAGCTGATTTAATCAAATAAGCAAATCACCAGCCCACATATTTCCTTATAACTTTCAGTGTAGCATGAATCTTAAAAGGTCTTATTAATAAAAACAAACCCAGGGCCAGGTATTGGGATGAATGCTGGAAGATCAGAGAAGCAGAACAAGTCACAGCTTCCTCACCTCACCAATTCCTCAGCTGATCCTGTTTCCTCAGACTGGAAGCCTCTGAGTCCTCACCCAGAATGAATCTCAGCTGAACTGCTGCTCAAAAGCCTAAAAGTTTAACCAGGCTCTAGTTCCTCGTCCTCATACCTTAAATACCTTTCTGCTTCCTGCCATCACTTCCTGGGATTAAAGGCTCTTGTTACCATGCCTGGCTGTTTTCAGTGTGGCCTTGAACTCACAGAGATTTAGGTGGATCTCTGCCTCTAGAATGCTAGGATTAAAGGTGTCTGTACCACCATTTTCTGGCCTCTGTATTTAGTGGCTGTTCTGTTCTCTGACCCCAGATAAGGTTATTAGGGTGCACAATATTTTTGGGGAACATAATATTAAGACACTTCAGTATTTGTTCAATATCTTTAATATTTATTAAGCATTATTAAAATAATCATAAACTGTACATCTGGCTCCTGTGATATGATGATGTGGGAACTGAAAGTGCCCCTGTAGCTTTACATGCATGCCTGACTCCTTTGTGATCTTTCTGTGGGGAGGGGAATGGAACTCAGGGTCTCTAGCTTACTACACAATACTCTATTATTAAGCTAATTCTCACAAGGTAATTTAAAAAAAATTAAAAATATTATTTTTAATCTCTGTTATCATTGTTATGGAAGTCTGCCCTTATATGAAAAAGCCTTAATTATAAAACTAGAAAAGAAAATTTTAGGATAAAAATTGATTCTATATAACAAATTGAATATAATGACAACATTTAAAAAGTTAAATTGCCATGCTTGGGAAAGCTTAATTTCCTCTAATCATTAATGTATATTTGCATTTGAAAAATGGAATAGTGATTCTAAAGTAAAATCAAAGGGCCTCTAAATGTGGAATATAAACACTATGTAACAAAAATGTAGAGGGAGACTGTCTATTTCCCCATATAGCACTGCCTATGGAATTTAATGAAATAAACAAATTTGTCTTCCCTTTAGCACATTGCATGGTTATTTGGCAGATCCCATCTTTATCAGAGCAGAAATCACACATTCATGACAGTTACAAGATGAAGCAGGACATCCATAGTTTCATTTGAAAATTGCTTAGCGACAAAGGATAAGGGAGTTTACAAAATCACTATCAGAGAGTTTATGGACAAGGAGGGCAATGATAATTACAGCTGTATTCTGGATGCCAGTGCAAAGGTTAGAGGTCAGGTAGAGTGCCTTGCAGTACGGTTTTTTAATGTTTCGTTACTGAGATGGACAGGCTCTGCCACAAAGGCTGATGTGAGGCAGGTCACCCCACCATCTCTTCAGTCTAAGTGGATTAATTGTGTGGAGCCGGAAGGGCTGCAGCCTGCTGTACTCCGACCTGTGATGTTGGAAAACTGTCCTTAATTAGATGTATTACATCCTGCTTATTAGTGTGACCTAGAAATGCTTTGATCCAACTTTAGTTTTGAGCATTAGAACCCGGGTAAGATAAGGAACTATATTACGCAAACTAAACTCTGTATGTCTGGAATATTCAAACACATGACACAGATTTAAAGAGAATTGCATTTATAAATCATGAAGAATATTTTTCCCACAAGTAAAGTAATGAATTATTTTAATGAATTGATTCTAATGGTCCTTTTTTTTTTTTTTTTTTTTTTTTTTTTTTTTTTTTTTCAGAGTCAGGGTTTCTCTGTGTAGCTTTGGTGCCTGTCCTGGATCTCACTCTGTAGAGTGTGACCTTGAACTCACAGAAATCCACCTGGCTCTGCCTCCCAAGTTCTAGGATTAAAGGCGTGCGCTACCACCGCCTGGTGATTCTAATGGTCTTAAGCTATTTCTGTCCAGAAAGAATGTATTTAGAAGAAATTTATTTAATTAACAGAAAAATTTTAATCACTATTTCAATTTTAATTCTATAAAGAACATGAGGTCCAGTGTTTTGAAGTCTACTGCAGAAAAATATAAATTCCAGCAGTTTCTTCAAAGCTTTCTTTCAGCTTCTTTTTTAAATTATTACATATTTTATGTAATTATGTGTGAATAAATTAATAACCTCAAAAAATTTTTTCACTTAAATAGAAATGTCACTTGATTTTTCATACCTCTAAAAAGTTTTGCAATTTTTCCATGTAATACACAATTTAGAACTCTGTATTAAGGTTTCTTTATTCTAACTAGTATCCATTAATTTCATTGTAACAAAAAACTCCAAAGATTCAGAATCAAGTGAATAATTTAATTTTCTTTCAGGTCTTATTCACACCTTTCCTAATACTCATCATCTTGATATAGCTAAATAAAGTTTACAGTTAAATAATTACTTAACATTTAATTATTTCATTACCATGAAAACATTGTTTGCTTTTGCATTTTGTAGTACAGCACATTGTTTTGTCATTGTCATTTTTTTCTGTTCTATGAACTATATTAAATTAGCTTGTTGTGTTTATTATTGTGTATTTTGCTCTTGTGCTCACCTCAAACGTTCTGCACATGGATGAAAAGTTTTCAGTGGTCAGGAGTTTTGGCTCATGCCTTTAATCTCTTCAGTCAGGAGGCAAAGGCAGGTAGATCTCTGTGAGTTCAAGACTGGCCTGGTCTATAGTTCTAAAATAGCCAGAGGTACATAGAGAGACCTTGTCTAAAAAAAAAAAAAAGGAGAAGAAAGAAAGAAAGAGAGAGAGAGAGAGAGAGAGAGAGAGAGAAAGAAAGAAAGAAAAAAAGAAGGAAGAAAGAAAGGAAGGAAGGAAGGAAGAAAGGAAGGAAGGAAGGGAAGATCATCAGTGGAAAAACTGGCTCAGAATAATCTCTACATTCTTGAAAGCCACAAGGCATAAATGATTATGTAGCAACACCCTTTATTCACACTTTATTAGTTTTAAAGAATTAGGGTATTAAGAATTCATTAATTGTCAGTTGTTTATTTGAAATAAATTTAAATAAGTGGAAAAAAACCTTTCGCATATCTCAGCAGCTGAATGTAAATTTATTCAAATATTTACTTAAAGAAATGGTGATGTGGGGACAGAAAGATGGTTTAGTGATGAAGAACACTAATGATCTACAGAGGACCAGAGTTTGATTTCCAGCACCCACATTGGGCAGCTCAAAACCACTGATATTACCAACTCCAGACTATCTGATGCACACTTCTGACCACTACAGACACTGCAAACAAACATACATTGTGGTGATATTTTATTTGTGCTCTAACAAATAAAGCTTGCCTGGGGATCAAAGGACAAAGTCAGCCACTATATGAAACATAGAGGTCAGGCAGTGGTAGCACACGCCTTTAATCATAGCATTCTAGAGGCAGGATTCATGGGGATCTCTGTGAGTTCAAGGCAACACTGGGAACAGAGACAGGTATGGTAGCACATGCCTTTAATCCCAGCACTAGTTAACCATAGAGGTCTAGAAGTCTGTACAGACAGATAGGAAGTGATAGAGCTGGGTGGAAGGAGGAAGTGATGTAGCTGGGTGGAGAGAGGAAGAAACATGGCAGAACACAGAAAGCTATATAGGCATGAGTATACAGGAAGTAGATCTTTCTTGAGCTGAGGATTTCCTAGTGGTAACCACTTATGCCTGACTTGTTCTATCCCTCTGATCTTTCAGCTTTCAACCCAATATCTGGCTTCAGGTTTTTTATTAATAAGACCATTTAGCAATTCATGTTATAATACATGTTGAAGAATATTATTTTAAGATGTGTTACTTTTGTTTATTCTGCATTTGTTTAATTCTGTGAAGCTGTGTTGCTTTGCCTGTTAAAAAAACACCCAATGGTCTAATAGAGAACTAAATGGCCAATAGCATGGCAGGAGAAAAGATAGGCAGGACTGGCAGACAAAGAGAATATATAGAAGGAGAAATCTGGGAGTATCAAAAAAGAAGAGAAGGAAGAGGATATCAGGGGCCAGCCACCCAGCTACACAGCAAGCAATGGACTAAGAAAGAAAGATATACAGAAGTAAAGAAAGGTAAAAGCCCAGAGGCAAAAGAATGACAGGGTAATTTAAAGTTAAGAAAAGCTGGCTAGAAACAAGCCAAGCTATGGCCAAGCATTTATAATCAAGAATAAGCCCCTGTGTGATTTATTTGGGACCTGATTGCCAGGTCCCCCAAAAGAGCAACAAACAAACAAACAAACACCACACAGACACACACACACACACACACACACACACACACACACACACATGCCTGCTGACAGTATCTGGGTGGAGGTATGCAGATTTTAGAGACAATGAAAAGGACAGAACAGAGTAGAGAGGACTGCCAGTCAATGCTGGATAGTCCCAAGTTTATTTCACAGCCAGCTTATATACAATCTTGAAGGACAGAAGTAGAAAAATACATAGCATAGTCATTCAACCACTATCTATCCTGACCTTGAGTCAAGGAGCAGGCAGTTTCATTTTCTATCGCAATGTAACTCCGGCTGGCATCAGTAGCCTGCATCTAGCTAGATAGTATATTCCTTTCCATGGACTAACTAGGACTTTCTCACAGCCCTGGAGCAAACAAACTTGAACTCTATTGACTCAGAATAGACTTCAGAATCAAACTGGGAAACTGAGTCCCTTGTGGGCTCTCTCTCTCTCTCTCTCTCTCTCTCTCTCTCTCTCTCTCTCTCTCTCTCTCTCACACACACACACACACACACACACACACACACACACACCAATTAATTTTGAAAGCATAAAAAATCAATCTCTTTAAAATACATGGTGATAAAATTGAGTTGGATTATTCTTTTATCATGTTTTCCATTTCTTTCTTTTTTTTTTTATTTTGCAATACAATTCAGTTCTACATATCAGCCACAGATTTCCTTGTTCTCTCCCCTCCCGCCCCCCTCATCTTCCCCCCAGCCCACCCACCCCCATTCCCACTTCCTCCAGGGCAAAACCTTCCCCGCAGACTGAGATCAACCTGGTAGACTCAGTCCAGGTAGGTCCAGACCCCTTCTCCCAGGCCAAGCCAAGCAATCCTGCATAGGCCCCAGGTTTCAAACAGCCCACTCATGCAATGAGCATAGGACCCGGTCCCACTGCCTGGATGCCTCCCAAACAGATCAAGCCAATCAACTTTCTCACCTAGTCAGAGGGCCTGATCCAGTTGGTGACCCCTCAGCCATTGGTTCATAGTTCATGTGTTCCAACCATTTGGCTATTTGTCCCTGTGCTTTATCCAACCTTGGTCTCAACAATTCTCGCTCATATAAACCCTCCTCGTTCTCGCTAATTGGACTCCCAGAGATCCCCCTGGGGCCTAGCCATGGATCTCTGCATCCAGATCCCTCAGTAGTTGGATGAGGTTTCTAGCACAAATCCATCTCCCCCAAGATCCAGCTATACCACTCTTGGGCATATACCCAAGGAATGCTCAACCACACCACAAGAGCACTTGTTCAGCTATGTTCATATCAGCATTGTTTGTAATAGCCAGAACATGGAAACAACCTAGATGCCCTTCAACTGAAGAATGGATAAACAAAATGTGGTACATATACACAATGGAATACTACTCAGCAGAGAAAAACAATGACATCATGAGGTTTGCAGACAAATGGATGGATCTAGAAAAACTCATCCTGAGTGAGGTAACCCAGACTCAGAAATACAAACATGGTATGTACTCACTCATAGGAGGATACTAGATGTGGAACAAGGATGACTGGACTGCCACTCACATCACCAGGGAGGCTACCTGGAAAACAGGACCCCAAGAAAGACACGGGGATTGCCCAATGACAGAGAAATGGAATGAGATCTACATGAACAGCCTGGATATGAGTGGGGGTAGTGAAGGGCGAGGGTCGAGGGAAAGAGAACTTGGGGGAGCGGGAGATCCCAGCTGGATCAAGAACAGAGAGGGAGAACAAGGAATAGGAGACCATGGTAAATGAAGACCACATGAGAACAAGAAGAAGCAAAGTGCTAGAGAGGCCCACAGAAATCCACAAAGATACCCCCACAACAGACTGCTGGCAATGGTCGAGATACAGCCCGAACTGACCAACTCTGGTGATGGGATGGCCAAACACCCTAATTGTCGTGCTAGAAACCTCATGTTTTCCATTTCTTGACATTACATCTTGTGAGTGAGTCTGAAAATGATTCAGTTTCTTTTTATAAGGGACTAAGAGCTAACAAAATATTCTTTTTTCATTCTAGTTAAAAACACAACATGAAAAGTTTAATATTGTGTCTCAGCTTACATAGCAGCTGCAATGTGGATACTGCCATATTTTAATAGGTGATAGAACTTACAAAATCAGTCTCGTGAAGCTTCTTAGTTATGTGAAAGAGCTGGTTTGAAGTTTGAGTGTAATATATGTGTCCTATATCTAGATACCTAAATCAACATGCAATAATCCAGATATTGTTAGTCTGTATACATCTAGGTTTAATTTATTAATAGCAAAATTGTGAAATTGAAGAAAAAAAGTTTGTGTGTGTGTATACGTGTGTGTGTGTCTGTGTGTATGTGTGTACACTTAATTTTAATCCTAAGTTAAAGATATAGAGCCCTTACAACACACTAGTTCTGGGAGTGCAAAGAACCTATAAACATTATTCTAGAAGACCACAGGCTAGAACTAGTGTAAGTAGGTATCTCTTAATAGGCTATAGTTTCCAGAATAATTCATTCCAGCATGTTGCCTTCCATTAATATAAGAAAAACAATGTTAATATATACTTATCTATTAATCGTACTAGATGAAGTTCTGTTTCAGCAACGTAATATGAGCAAAGACTCATATACTAACAAACAAAATAGTCTCTGAATAGAAAGCAGATAAACATTGGCTAAATATATGTCATATTTTAATTTTGAAAGACATAAATCTATGCAGATGCACAAAGCAGAGAATTAAAAAATATTCCCCCATGGTACATGGCAGCTCGGGCCAAAAGTTTGGCTGCTCTTATGTGCATCCACTTCCATTGTCCACTACCCTGAACACAGCCTCCATAAGCTCCTTTCTCAGCTGTTAATGTGTGCCAACTTATTTTTTAAAAGTGCTTCACAAATTTTTAAAGAAAATTCCCTTGTTAGCAGAGGGATGTTAAATTAAGTAATTTTAAACTGTAATTAAATAATAGTTTGCTATTCAAACCCAAGAAGTTTTATACTATTATTTTCTTGTCTTAGCAAGTTTTTAGTTGAGATAAATGAAATTATTGGTTTAATAAGTTATGAAGCTTTTGTTTTTGTATGGAAACAGAAAAATGACTCAGTGATAAGATGATCTTATATTACTGAATCCCCACGAATTAAGGGCTTTCTAAAGTCATGCTTGGTTTATATAAATTCTGAACCACAGAGATTCAGCTAAATCATAACTATTTTTTGTTGCATGTACAGTGAAGGAATAAATTATTGAAAAGAATATTATGTGCTTAAGGAAAGTTTCATGAAATTTAAAATGCCTTCAAAAATTCTTTCTAAAATACAAATCCAGAGGAATCAAAACAGTCACAGAATTTTAGCTTACTTTTTAATACATAGAACTGGAAGAAACAATTCTAAAATTGAAAATTACTTTAAAAGACTCTATAACTCAATTAGAGTTATGGCTTTTACAGTCCCTACAGGATTAAGAGCCTTTACTCTTTTCCTACAAATCTGATAACTTTGTGGAAAGTACTTGAGTAACTTGTAGGTCTTGATTTGGCAGTGAGGAATAGACAAAAAATTTATCTGTGTTTCTAATTAATGTATACATGTTAGTGTGGGAAAATTGTTCTGTAATGGTCACAGGTCTTATCTTGGTCATCTTGCCTCAATCAGAATTGATAGTACCTAGGAGTTACTCCTGAGTAAAGATTGCTCAAATTTTAGGATTAAGGATCAATCAAAGAAAAACTGTTAATTTTAAATGGCTAACTATAAAAGCAGAGTACATCTGTAATAAATTGCATGATATAGGCATTTAATAATCCCAATTGGAAATCTTGAGTTTCAACACTGTGGTGGTTTGAATGAAAATGGCCCTGATAGGCCCATAGGCAGTGGAACTACTAGGAGGTGTGGCCTTGTTGAAATAGGTGTGGCTTTGTTGGGGGAAGTGTGTCACTGGGGGTGGACTTTGAGGTCTTACATATTCAAGACAAGCCTAGTGTTTCACTTTCCTCACGCTGCCTGCAGACCTAGATGTAGAAACTCTCGGTTACCTCTCCAGCGTCATGACTGCCTGAGTGCCGCCATGCCTCCCACCATGACGATAATGGACTAAACCTCTGAACTGTAAGCCAGCCCCAATTAAATGTTTCCTTGTAAGAGGTACTGTGGTTATGGTGTCACTTTATAGCAATTGAAACCCTAACAACACAAATGCAAAATTTTATTTTAATTGCAAGATACCCATATGAGTTTTATCATGCTCAACTTAATACTTTGAACCTCAATTGAGAAAATTCTACCATTATATTGCCTGTGTAAAGGCAAGTCTGTGGGGAATTAATAATTGAAAAGGAGTGGTCTGACCCACTGTGGATGGTGCCACTCATGGTCTTTGGTGGTATAACAAAGTAGGAAGAACAAGCAAGTAAGAGTAAGTCAGTAAGCAACATCCCTCCATGGGCTCTGCTTCAGTTCTCGTCTCAGAGTTCCTGCTCTGGCTACCCTCAATGGGCACTTAACTTGAAGGTTTAAGACAAACAAACTGTTTTCTCTTCAAGCTGTTTTTGGTCTTTATCAAAGCAACAGAAAGCAAACTAGGACACATATAACAATCTTAGAATATGCTGTTTAATTTGCCTTGCTGACATTTTGTTAAGGATTTTGGAACTAAGTGCATCAGTATATTGGAGACTAGTTTTGGTTTAGTTGTGTCATTGTTAGATATGTGTATGTATTTGGTAATAATAAGTATATACAGGGAGCTTAAAAAAATCCCTTCCTCTTAAATGTTTGTAGAATAATTAATTACAGAATAGGGGGCAGAAAGGCAGTAAGGGCTTGAGGATGAGTATATCTGCCTCAGATTGTATGTTTTATATTTGACAGGGAAGCTGTGTATTAGTAAGGGTGTCTATTGTGATGAAGAGACACCATGACCATGGCAACTCTTAAAGGAAAAACATTTAATTGGGGTGGCTTACATTTTTAGAGGTTCAGTACACCATCATCATGGTGGGACATGAGAGCACACAGGCAGACATGGTGCTGGAGAAGGAGCTGAGAGTGTTGTATCTTGATCTGAAGGCAACAGGAAGTGAACTGAGATACTGGATGTGGCTTGAGCATATATGAGACCTCAAAGACCACCTCCAACAGTAGCACACTTGCCCTACAAAGCCTCACCTACTCCAATAAAACCATACCTCCTAATAGTGCCACTCCCTATCGCTTATGGAGGCCAATTACATTAAGCTTTCATATTCTACTCCCTGGCCCCCACATGCTTGTAATAATATCATAATGCAAAATGCATTTAATCCAACTTCAAATGTTCCCATAGTTTATCACGGTCTCAACAATGTTTAAAAGTCCAACATTCAAAGTCTCTTTAGATTCATGCAATCTCTTCACATAATCTGCTGTAAAATCAAAGTAAAAAAAAAAGAACAAATACTTCTAATATGTAATGGCACAGTATATATATATATTACTGTTCCAAAATATAGGGAAGGTAGCACAATGAGGGATTACTGAATCAAAGCAAGACTGAAACCAAGCAGGGCAAACTCCAAACTCTGCATCTCCATGTCTGATGTCAAAGTGCTCTTCAGATCTGTAACTCCTTTCAGCTTTGCTGACTGCAACACATTTCTTTCTCTTGGGCTGGTCCACTCCCTGTTAGAAGCTTTCTTCAGCAGGTATCTCACAACTCTGGCATCTCCTACATATTGGTGTCTCCAAGACAATTCAGGCTTCAACTTCACAGCGTTATGCAATGACCTATTTCAGCCTCCATTTAGGGATACCCCAAACACATTTCTGACCTCAGCAGCTTTCCATAGTCACTCCTTGACTCTAAAGCCAGAACCACATGACCAAAGCTGCCAATTTCTGATGCTTACTGGGGCTGAAATAAGACACCCTTATTCAATTACATCTTCACCAGCTTTCTGTTTTCCGTGGTTTTCTTAAGCCTCAGCTTGGCTGTCTTGCAACTGGATCTGTATAGAAAAGGGTGGCCTCGAACTCAGAGATCCTCCAGCTTCTGCCTTCTAAGTGCGGAGACTAAAGGCATGCACCATCCTGGATCTAAGCTTTTCTTTAATTTGTTTTCACAAATTGGAAACTTAGCTGGGTGGGATCTTGCCCTAAGGTCACCACTCCATTTATTCTTTTAATCTGTTTATCTCCTTGAACACAGGATACTTAGCACCATTCTACTTCCTGGTGTTTCTCAAATTTTACATTTTATATTTTATTTTTCCTTGCTCACCTTGTTCCTTTTCATTATGTATCTTCATTAGAGTTAACACTAATAATCACATGACAGAGTCTATACTAGGCTTTTTTGGGATTTTCTCTGTCAATGAAATTAATCCAATCTCTTCACTTTAGCCTCAGATGGATTCTTCAGACAAGGGTGAAAAGCAGCCACATTCTTCACCAAAATATCACAAGAATAGTCTCTAGGCCACATATTAATATTGTTCTCCTCTGAATCCTCTTGATCCAGGCCCCCACATTTCATCAAATCACATTCAGCATGACCATCTTCCAAGTTTCTACTAGTATGGCCCATTAAATATCACTTAAAGTGTTCAACTGCTTTTCTAATCCACAGTCCCAAGGTCCATATTCATTCTAACAGAAGCATGGTCAGGCCTATCACAGCAATACCCCAGTCCCTGGTACCAATTTCTGTCGTAGTGTTTTTTTGTTAATATTCTGTCCTGACCCTTTAAGTCCCACCACTTGGGGCCACCCTGCATCCTCATGTAAAGGAAAAACTCCTCCCCTTCCTCTGTCTCTGTTTCTGTTTCTGTCTCTGTCTCTCTCTGTCTCTGTCTCTCTGTCTCTCTCTCTCTCTCTCCACTTCCATGAGGTGTGTACCCCTTGAACCCCTCCTCTCTTCTCTTCCTCTTTCCTATCTTTCTCTTCATCTCTTTATTATAATAAACTATGTGGATGCAGCACCTGGGTGTTAATGACTTTCCACGCACTGCCACCTCTGCCCAGCATGTTTTCCCTCACACATGGGCCCTGGTCCAGCCAGCCTTGGGTCCCCTGTGTTCATAATTCTTAACATTGGTGCCCAACATGGGGCTGTTAAACTGATACCCTACTCATCAAACACTGTCAGATCTGAGAAGGATAAATTTAAGAAGTGAGATAGCTTTCCAGCTACCTAGGCAGCAATCCCAAGTCTCTCCATGGTCATTGGGGGCTGGGGGAAGAAGCCTCAAAGGCATCACTTGTTCAGCTGATAGGCCCAGAAGATCTGACAGATATTTTTCTGTGGAGTAGAAATTCAGGGATACTGACCCACCTTGACTTTGCAGTATGGGGCAATTGGTCCTCCACTGTTCCACTTATTCACAGTCTGTACAAGATCTCAGTATTTTGCTGCATGGCCAGACTTACCATGAGCTTCTGGGTGGAAGTTCTTCTGCAGCCATCTGTCTTCTTGGAGGAGATACAGGATGCTGCCAGGAGCTGACATGTCTCTTTATCATAAAAAGCTTTTATATTAAATGTCATATTCCCAGATCTCTAGGGGTGTTTGAGGACTCAGGGAACAAAATCTATTAGATGTATTTATAATTTTGAGAGCATATATATGACTTAAATCTGAGTATACAGGTTTCCCCAGTTAGTTACTGTAGCTGAAGTTTTCCTGGTCCTGCCCGGCTCCCACAGCCTGTGGTCTTGCAGCTGCTCAGACCCAAAGGAGCACACAGAGGCTTATGTTAACTATGAACTGTATGGCCTGATGGCTCAGGCTTTTCTCTAGCTAGCTATTACATCTTAAATTAACCCATTTCTATAAGGAGGGGTGAACATACTTAGAAGAGGCTGACCTGTCACATGGGGAGACTGCCTGTGAAAATACTTACCTTCCTTTTCTCTGTATTGTGGGATTCCTAGCTGAATACCGAGAAGGAGACACTGAGTGAGAGAAAGAATGCAAGATGCAAGCCTCCTTATGCTCTGCCTGTAGTGGCTAGCTATCTGAACATTTCAGGCCAAAAATAAATGAATGAATGAATAAATGGATGAATAAATGATATCATTTCAAAAACACTACTCCAACGTTGATTGTTATAAGCTAAACATTTACAAAGGGATGCTTTAGGATTGCTTTAATTTCTTTTTATTTCATTGCCTCCTGCCTCAGTTTCTAGTGGGAATTTTTGTTTGTTGGTTTATTTTGTTGTTTTTTTTGTCTTTTTGATTTTTGTGTTTAACTGCCCTGACTGTTCTGGAACTCTCTCTGTAGACCAGGCTGTCTTCAAACTCATAGAGATCCACCTGACTATGACTTTGAAGTACTGGAATTAAAGGTGTGTGCCACCATCACCTGGTATCTAGTGGTAAATTTAAAGGTTATTCTCCTAAAGAAGAAAACAATATCTTTGTGATATCCCTGGACAAAATGAAACAGAAAATTGCAAGGTTCCTTATAAGATACCCCCTTCTCTTTCTATCTTTGTGTCTGTCTCTATCTCTATATCTCTCTCTCATACAAACACACACACACACACACACACACACACATACACACACACACATGTAGCAGGAATCTTAAAAGGTCTTATTAATAAAATCAAACCTGAGGCCAGTTATTGGGGTGAATGCTGGAAGATCAGAGAAGCAGAACAAGCCACAACCACCTCACCTTGCCAATTCCTCAGCTGATCCTGTTTCCTCAGACTGGAAGCCTCTGAGTCCTTATCCAAATGGATCTCAGCTGAACTGCTGCTCCAAAGCCTGAAAGTTTAACCAGATAAAAGCTTTTAGTTCCTGGTCTTCAAGCCTTATATACCTTTCTGCTATCTGCCATCACTCCCTGGGATTAAAGGCTCACTTCTTGGGATTAAAGGCATGTGTCACCATGCTTGGCTGGTTTCCAATGTGGCCTTGACCTCACAGAGATCCAGAGGGATTTCTGCCTCTGGAATGCTAGGATTAAAGGCATGTGGGACCACTGCCTAACCTCTATGTTTAATATTGTGGCTGTTCTGTCTCTGACCCCACATAAGTTTATTAGCATGCACAATATTTTGGGGAACACAATACCACCACCACCACCACCACCCCATACACAAGTATACACATGTATATACAGATGCTCAGGTATATAAACATCCACACATGTGTGCACACTCCACATACATACACTATATATAACACACAGACACTCCAAGGGTAAGACTTTGTATCTTTTAAACATGATGTGTTGGGAGACATTCCAAATGTTCAGAATGAAAAGCAGAATTTTCATGTCTATGTCAGTTTACCTGAATTTGAGCCTCGTGTATGAGAATGTTATAATAATTAGAAAATGCAAATGCAAAAACATTCATAAAGGCCTTACTTGGAGGTGAATGGGTAGAATTGTAGAGATACTGATTTTCTAAACATTTAAGTGAGATCCACATTATTGTGTGGAGTGGCAGCAAACTGTTAATGCAAGCAAATCAACAAGTTAGAAATGATGGTTCCTAAGTAATAAATCACCTGATTGTTGCCCTGTGATGCAATAATTACATGGTATGGAAAAGCAGCCTATTTAATGCAGTGGGTTTGGGAACTTCAATCATGGATGTAAGTAAAATGATTTTTATTCAAATAACTAGAAAAAATGCGTTGAATTATACTGAAGTCTGTCTTCTGTTAAGGTTAATGATGTTCCTTTATACAATTACAACTAAACCTCACAAGTCTATTTAGAATTTTATACAAATGTGAAATTAGGGACTGATATCATTCTTACTTTCCCAGGACTCTCAAACTACTTCATGTTCATATTTAAATGAAGAACAGAGTGTATACAGCTATAAGCTTCATCTCTGACTGATCCACACTTTATTTTCTCCCTGTTGTTATAGGCAACAAAGAGTTCAGGTGCCGGCAGCAGCCCTGTTCGCTAGCTTGTTTCAACATCTTTCTTAGACACTCAATACAGTCCTGTGCTGTGAACAGACAGTGTCTTGGACTGCCTCACATTTATAAAGAAACAAATCTCACCTTGGTGCTAGTAATTTGGTAAGTCTTGCTAAAAATATTTGCAAGGTGTGCATACTCCCATCTCCTCTTCACCCTCCTCAGTGAGTGTCTCTACTCCAGAAGCAGCAACACATGACAGCAATGCTTTATGACCTCACCAGCTTGTCACCAACTTTATCATCCCAGGTTACCTGTCAAAAACTGTCATTCAAGAGTGTGGAAGCATCATGGCTATTTTTGCTGTATTGCCACTGTTGATCCAATGAGACTTCAAGTACAAAGTCAAAAGTAGCTGTACGGCTCACTGGGTGTCCATGACACATTGTCATGGGTCCCACAGATTTCCTTGAGGTTATAACAAGGTTATAAAACAAGGAACTTGTTTTAGTACTCAACTGTTTATTTGGAGACATTGGTAGAAACCATCTTCTTTCCTTGGAAAGGCAAGGAAGTAGCAAGCTCCAGCACCTGAAGAAGTAATGCCTCTGCCTCCGACTTCACTGGTGCTAGATTCTTTCCTTGTCTGAAGGGCTTTCCCTTCCTTTTTTTTTTTTTTTTTTAACTAGGAGCATTGCTTGTTTTATGTATTTCTTCTTGTTGACATTTTCTCTCTAAGGCCTAAAACACTCATGAAAAAGACACCATATAGATAGCAGGGATCAAATATAATAACCCCATTAGGTGTAGATACTAATCTTCATATGCCGAAACACACTGTTCAATGTTCAACATGCATACTTAGTCTTCATACCATACCCCTGTTTGATATGATATGTGTGTGTTGGGGATGGGGGTGTATGTATTTCACATCTTCTTTCTTAGATGCATCGACCCTGAATGTTGTTACTGATATGCTGAAACAAAGACTGCCTGAAAGACATCAGATTCCTGAAGCATGACCAAGGAAACATGAGACAGTGTGAGTTAGAGATGCAATGTCCCTGTTACATTCTGGAAGCATACTAAACTATTAATGATAACCAGAATAAAATAAGAAAACTATCTATTACTTAGCAGCAATAATTTGGGAAATAATAGAATGCAGGGGGAGTTCTCTGCATGCTTTGAAGATGTACTTCCAAACAGAAACATGTCATGACAACTACTGTGAGATGTTACGTGCAGCAGTCCTCTCATGTCCAGGACACACTGTCTCAGAGCAGTACCCTGCAGCCTCTGGCTCTTAATATTTTCACTTTTTATTCTTTGATAATGCCAGAGCCTTTTTTCAAGGGGCTTCTTTAGAACTGCATGCTCTGCAGTCTCTTCTCCTCATCAGTTGTGAGTCTTTGCACTAATCACTGACTACTGCAAAAAGTACTGTCTCTCATGAGAGTTGAAAGCTTCACTAACTGATGATTATAAAGATAAGCATTTAGAGATTGTTTGATACTATGCCCAATTAGCAAAATAATAGGAGTGTATTTTCTACTTGGGCCTATGATCTGCCCAGTCATGAGTTTGGGATTCAATTAACAATACCAGGCATGTGAGTTCTTTCTTCTAGAGTAGGCATTAAATCCCATCAAAAAGCAATGGGGGTAATTGTGTTAGCAAATATTCTAAGTCTGCAGAGCATCAGGTTTCCTGTACCTGCTTTCAGGTACTAATTCAAACATCATCACACTTGTAGGTCTGTCTCCATGAATCCTTTCCATCCATCCTAGGCAGAAAAGACAATCCGGATGCCCATCAACAATTTTTCAAAAGAAAAACAAACAAAAGCCAAATCTGAAGAGTAGTAGGAAACTAAAAGTAGTTACTGCAGGAGAGAGAGAGAGAGGGAGAGAGAGAGAGAGAGAGAGAGAGAGAGAGAGAGAGAGAGAGAGAGAGAGAGAGAGAGAGTCTCAGGGAGAGGTAGCCCTAGTAACCCTAGGCTGACCTTTGAAAATATGTAGGCAATGATGACTTTGAATTTCTGATCATGCTGCATTTGGCAAAAAGAGTCTTGCTGCATGTAAGGGGATCAGGTGGCAGAGATTGGAGGAGTGGGAGACAGAACATTCTGGGAGTCAGAGCATCACGAGATGGGATACAGGCCAAGACAGCCTGATAGCTAGTAAGGAAACTTTGTTCTGTTGGGGGTTTATTTGAGTCAGTAGGTATTAGATGCACTTGCTTGGGAAGGCTGGCTATAGGGTACAACTAAGGAAAGCATTGGCTCTTCCTGCTAAACAGAAAGCTAATTTCCATGGTTTTTAAGGAGTTTAGGTAGCAATCCCTCTTTTTACCCAGACACAGTTCAGCCTGAGCTGAACTCAGACTGTCATTTAGGACATTGTCAACATCACTGCCATTCAGAGGGCCCACTTTGAACCTAATTCTGTGTGACCAGATGGCTCAGGGAATAAAGGTGTTTGTACCAAAAGCCTGGTCACCTGTGTTTAATACCTGGAAGTCACATAAAGATGGAAGGAGAGAAGCAGTCCAATAAAGTTGTCCTCCAGTCTCCAAATACATGTCATGGCACATATGCCCATACATATCTATCCTGCACATATATACACACTTACAAATAATTAATGAATTAAAATAAATAACCACTAATGTTTCAAAAATTTGGATGACATTTTAGCTCAGTAAGTATGATTGCGTGAAACAATTAGACTCAAAATATAAGCACTACTACTATATATGCATGCAAATGAATTAGTTTCTCATACTAACTTTGTGTGTTGGCAAGGGTCCAAACACATTTTGCTGTGTTACAAGCACTAAACAGCATTTTTGTCATATAACAGGCAAACCTACTACAGTACCAATTAGAGTATAAATTGAAATACTAGCTGACAGTTAATATGTGATATTCACAACCATCATAGTTAAGTCATTTCACAACATAAAAGTTAATTGCATGCCAGAAAATAGTAAATTACATAAATGTACAAATTACACAGATCTTAGTAAAGTTCTGTTAACCACTCAATAAAACCATTTCAATAAAAATAAGAAGACTGAAGATTTGATGCTTTTCAAAAAGTGACATCTTATGAAAAAATCTGCTTTCTAAGTATTTTTTCAAAGTAGTACAATTTTTCCATAATCACTTTATTTTTACATAGGAAAGTAGGCTTCTGTGTAGACAAAGTTGACACAAATACTCAAACAGATTTCTTTTAAATTGAAATGTCATTCACTTGGGATTCAAAATTTTGATTTAAATGGAAAGAGTTTCTGCCAAAATAACTCATTTTTAAGCTGAAGTTAGCTAACATTTTCATTTGATTGGCATTGGATGTGTTGACAAAGCTAGACCAACAGTTTCCAGTTGCGAAACAAAAAAAGGTTAGGTTATTAGATAACCAGAAAAGCAGATTAAATCTTTCTCTAGATAATTTCCTCAACAGTCACAATTTATGATGCAAACCTAAGTGTCTTTAGTTGTGCCTTGTTAATTCTGCATTTGCAAACACACTTTGATGACTTCCTCCCACAGGACCATTTAAAGACATGGAACACCAAACAAAGGACTTTGTGTCCTTATTCCCAAATCCATTAGTAACCAAAGCCTGATTAAAGTGCCATATTTACTTCCTTCTTATTGGGCTTCTTGTTCTCCATCACAACCCAGGGAATACAACATGGTTAATTAGTAAACACTTCTTCATGCAATATCAGAAAGAGTTTCCAAACTCCCTTACATCAGAAGGTAGAAAACCAAAAGCAAGTAAGTTTCGTTAACTCAGAATAATGGATTTTTTGTTTTTCTAGTCAGAGAAAATCCTGGCATCATAGAGTCTTCATTGCTATTTATTTAAAGCGTTTATAAAATCAACTTCTATATTCTGACATTCCAATGGTGTGTTTATACCAAAGAAAATTGGCATGAGTCTCAGAGTGTGCAGATCCTGTTTTTTGTTTGTTTGTTTGTTTTTTTGTTATTGCTGGTTGTTTCTTTTTGTTCTTGTTTTGTTTTGTTTTGGGTTTTTTTTGCATTTTAGTTGTTCCATTTGTTTAGTTTTTTTTTTAAAGTTGCATTTTTGAGGACTTCATACATGATCATTGCATGTACATCACTCCCAACCTTCCATTCTCCCAGCAGCTTCTCATTTCCCCCAATTAATGATCTGTTCTTCAATTATTACTGTTACACACACACACACACACACACACACACACACACACACACACACACGTATAAAGGACACACATACAATATATACACGTTTTGCTGAGTCCATTTGATGTTTCTCATATGTACATGTGTCCAGGGTGACAACTCGGAATTGGACAACCTATATTGAGAGTCACCCCTAGAGGAAACTGACTTACCCTCTCTCAGAAGCCAGTTACCAGCTATATCTCTTCATCTCGGGGTGGAGTCATATGGAATCTCCCCGGTCCACATTGGCATGTTAGCTGATGTTGCCATCATGTTGGTTTTGTTTGGAAAACCATATTGTTGAGAAGAGTTCATAGATGTAGATACAGTGTTTATTTGTTTGGATTGGAGTTTCAGAGTTATATATCATGTAGCCTGGTTTGGCTTAGAACTTGCTATATAGCTAAGGATGACCTTGAACTGTAGTCAGAGCCAACACTCCAACCCCTGTAAGTCCTTATTTTTATTAAGTCTCTGCACTCTTCTTCATAGTGACTCCCCTAATATACATTTCACCCAACAGTATATAAGATCCTTTATCTTCACACCCTTTTCAGAATTCTGTTTGGTTTATTTGCTTAGCAATTTGTTCTAGTGGGAGAGACTAAATCTCACTGTGTTATGATTTCCACTCCCAAGACAGCTGATAGTATGCATCATCTTTCATATTTATTTGCCATTTGTATTCCTTCTTTTGACACTTTTCCACTGGAGTTTTGCAAACTTTTAATGAACTGTTTTTGTTGATGTTTAGTATTATGCATTCTTCATCTATTCTCAACATTTACTCCATGTCAGGTAAAAAGTTGGAAAACATTTTCTCATATTTTGTAGATTGCTTCTAATTTTGTTGACGTTTTTCTTAGTTTTTTTGATGCTGTATAGAAGCCTTTTGATTAGGGGTAATCTCATAACCAATTCTTCCTTTTGTTTCTTGTACTTGCGGCATACTATAGAGAAAACCATTGCCTCAGATAGTGTCCTGAGGTGTTTTTTTCCTGTTTTCTTCCAGCACTTACAGTTTCTAGTCTTACCTTTATGTTTTTGATCTATTTTGCATTAGTTTGTTTTGCGGGGGGGCGGGAATGGAAGAGAAAGTTCAAGTTTTCAACACGTGGAAAACATAATCCCAATATCATTTATTGAAGAGATACTGTTTGCCTGCTGGCTTCCTCTCATAGTGTTGCTGAGAGTCATTTAGATGCAGAAACGCAGGCTTGTTCCTCTCCTCTGTTTCACTTGTCCCATGCCAGCTTTTGTGCTAGTGCCACACTCTTCTGGTTCTGTGACTCTGCCACGTGTATTAAACTCAGGGACTGTGATGCTATAGGGATTGCTTTTTTTTGCTCAACATCACTTTGGCTGTTTCAGGTTTTTCATGCTTGCGTTTGCAGTTTGGGAATGTGTTTTATTTCTATCAAGAATGACTATGTAATTTTGTTCATGACTGTGTTCAATTCATAGATCATGTTGAGAACTGTAGACACTGACATGACTCTATGGCTTCAGAAGCGGTTTCTTCACACAGACTAAATCAGGCTGCTTTGACTAAATTTCCCATGTAATGATTTTATATCTACAAAAATACAAAAAAATAATTCTCAATATCACCAACTATGTTGATTATAGAATTTTACTCTGGTGGGATTACAAATTGCCAAGATGAAAGTCAGCTTTACAGCAAAAATTGTCACGGGATCAGGTTTACTATTTCTATGGTGATATTGTCTCATGAAATTCCCCTCTTCAATATCCATCCTCAGTTAATTTCCAGAAAAGAAGGGAGAAAGAACATCAGGGAAGACCTGTAGTTCAAATGGTAGATTGCCATTTTTACCCTGCACTTTTCCTTATTACTCAATATATATTTAGGAATCTAACATAGTCACTAAAAGTTTATGTCAATGCTGAATGCTCTTGGAAAACATAAAACTGTTTGGAGAATCTGTCTCCATTGTTTTTCTAGGAAAAACATTACTTGTTTATATATCTTTAGTGGCAATGGGTCTAGAAACCTCATTTTCTTACTTGAGTTTTCTGCATCATTGTTTATAGCAAGCTGGGACAAAGGAAGTCCAACTTCATTCCCACCCCTAATCACTTGCTGCTGTGTATCTGTGTGAATGTACCCACACTGTGCATGTTCATGGAACAAATTCTGTTGTGCACTGGATATTTATTAGAAAGGTGTGATCACCAACCCCAAGCTTTTTCCCATATTTAATACAGTTATATTTTTAGTGATTAATGAAAAGATAACTTTGAATTCCTAGGGAAACTTTAACATTGATCATACATTCAATAAATGTCAGCTGTTATCATTACTGTTATAATCTAACATATTAATTATTTCACAACATATGTGCAGTGAAAAGTTACTAAACACCAGACATTAAGATAGGTATTGGATGAACCAAAGAGGCATATGGATTTTCTTCAGAGTTTGATATTATTAGTGGATTTTGCTCAGCTCTGAAGCTTAAATTTAATCCACCTCTGTAAATTACAGATATCAATCCCCTATGATATTTCTAAGTAAATAAGATGATAGCAAAATATTTCTCATAGGCACTGCCATTTAAGAAGTGGTTACATGCTGTGGCTTGAATTGTGAGCGTCCCACAGATTCATATTTTAAGTACTTACTCTGCCATGTTTAGGAGATATTTGAAGGCAATAAAACATCTAGGATGTGGGGCCTGGCTAGTAGGTGTGGGTCACTAGGGTGGTTATTACTGGTTCTATCTACCCCTTCTTCTGGTCCTGTGTGCTCTGCTTCTTGAACTACAGGGCTATCCACCCTGCCTTCCTCACTGTGATGTACTAGTATTCCACTGAAACCTTGAGCCTAAATCAACCTTCCCTTCAATAAGTTGTTCTTGCTAGATATTTCACCATGGATTCAGGAAAATAGCTAGGATTATATTACATTTTGCAGCAGTATATGTATGGTTAAAATGTTATAAGTTACGGTAAAATATTATAATAGATGATTACTTTAAAGAATAGTATAAATGCACTAATTCTAATGAATATAGAGCAAAGGGTTTATTGTTGTTAGTATTTATAGATTTATGTATTGTATTAGGTATTCTTTCTGATAAATGATGTGGAAATTACGGCTCTTTCCAGATATAAAATTAATATTTTTCTTTAAATTTCATTCTTTCCTTTACTTAAACATGTATTCAGTTACAAGCCATCCTTTCTGAGCATCCTAATACTATTTCTTTCCTTTCTTTATTTTCTACTGCTCATTGATAGAAGCTCAGGTTCAGCACTCATTCCTAGAATTGATTTGAGTAAAAATTATTTCTAAGACTGCAATTTCATTTTCCATATACTTTTCTGGAAAATTAGTAGATGACATCTTGCTATCCTATGCACTCAACTCAGCCAAGTTGTCATCCACATGAACTTTTGTGAGGAAGAATTTAGACATCTCCATTAATGACTCTTCTCTCCTGTTATGGCAATCTTTGCTTTCTACCCAACCAAACTTCCCTTCTCTTCAGACACATCAATTCATTCATCAGACCAGGATCTAAACTCTAGTGCTGACAATCTATCTATGAATTGATTAAGCATGTGTTTCTGTACTACAGCACATATTACTTCATATTCAACTTTTACAAATTATTGTATTATTGTTTAGCATATAATGCATTTTTAAAATCCATGTGTATAGTGAAATTTTCTTAAGTAAGATTTACCTTTAAAACCCACATGTATATTGAAATTTTCTTAAGAAAGATTTACCTTTAAAACACAGAGTTAAAGTTCAGAACTAACTTTTTTTATTCACTAGCATATTGAGTTTAAATATTCTGGTTGACACTCATAGCTGTACTATTTTTATATATCCTAACCATTTACACACAATTTGTGGTGTGTAAGTCACTTATACATTGATTGTATTAATTTACTTAATGTTATTTAATTACAAAATGATTCTATACTTTTACACTGCAATTTTTGAAAGTTGTGAAATGCATCAGTATGTCTGATTGACACTAGCCTTGAAAACCTAAAAAAATACAAATTCTGATTCAAACTTGGTAGGACAGTTATGTTAAAGTAGAGCACAAAAATAAGAGTTTAAAAAGAAATATTTTCACTGTATCTGTCCTTGGGGGAAATCAATGACATGCCTTTTCAAAGCTGCTCCATTTGTCCACCAAATCTGTATGAACAAGTGAAATATGATCAGCAGTTTTCTATTGCTAGATGTGAGAAGTTAGCTGTCACAAAAATGTTGCCATGATCTTATGCATTAGTGTACTACCACCAGAAGAGATTATGTTGCCACAATATCATTTATTTAAAACCTAGGGCCTATTTCCAGCCCAGAATTTTATATTTAGATATTCTGAAATGAGTCTTCTAACTCATATTTTATCCACTTCCTGCATTTCAACAATTGACACCAATGAGCAATTTGGATTCTTCTTGGTCAATTTTTTAAGTAATTACAAGTAATACAATTTTAGTACTTTTTATTTTATGGCTTTTTAAATCTGTTCTTAAAGTTCATATATAAAATGTCTCATAAATTTAATGTTCTTTATCATAGTATTTGACATTAAAACTACCTACAATAAATGTAGCCATCCAACCCAATTAAGCAAAATGCATGCTATAGAAGAACAAATAAGCTTTGGAATT
This sequence comes from Peromyscus eremicus, assembly GCF_949786415.1. Classification (NCBI taxonomy): domain Eukaryota; kingdom Metazoa; phylum Chordata; class Mammalia; order Rodentia; family Cricetidae; genus Peromyscus; species Peromyscus eremicus. The sequence goes on from NC_081418.1 coordinate 77,034,608, forward strand.
CAACTACAATTGTGACAATCCCTATGAATTTATTTGGTATCTTTTCTTTTATACAAAATAAAATACAAGTAATAAACTTTGATTTATTACATAGCTACATGTTACACAAATAATAAAAAATACATGTAAGATATGTGACTTTGTAATACAAACACATATGTATTCACATCATTATCAAGCTTCCCATACCAAGAATAGGTTCAATATTTTCCATTTTTGGCCAAAGTGGTTGAAACAAGTCCCTAAACATCCCAAGCTATTGCTGAAGATATTGGTTGCTCTTTAAAACCTGGTGTTAAGGCCACATTGCTAAAGACAATATTTACTCATGTCATCAAATATAAAGAAGTTAAATTGGTACCCAGCTAGAAGTTTCACTTCTACTGACTAGTGCTTGTGGTGCTGGAAGGTATTCTGCATATTATGAGAGGAAAAAAGTAATCATTAATATCACCCAGCTTTAAAACCCAAGACTTACAACAGTGATCTGCCTGCAACACATACTGGTTCAATGGTGGCATAAATGTTATAGGAGTAACAATAACTTCCTGCTTGGATTTATGTTTCATTCCATTGATGAAATCCATGGATGGGCACTGCTAAAGTGACCTAGAACATGATATTAGAAAATTCTTGGGCCTAGAGGAAAATCTAATGTTATTTTTCAACCAAGTAACACATCAACAAAGTGAATACTAACGATGTTATGTGTACCCCTCAATCAGTGTGTAACTCAACCCTCATCAAAGATAATGCTTCTTGCAGTACATAAAAATTAACATAGGGATCCACAGATGGACAATATTTAGAAAATGAGAGTCTTTAGCGCTATTATTTCAAACGGGACCTCTTCATCAATCGCTTCTCCTCAAGGATTAGAGATCTACACAGAAATTAGAAAGAATTTAAGAATCCGAGGTGATGGATGACCCCAATCAAACAACGTTTTCTGGATACAACAGGACTGATACACATATGAACTCACAAAAATTGTAGAAGTGCACATAAGGCCTACACATGTTCAAGCCAAACAGGGTTTCAACACTAAAAGGAGGAAGTAGACATGAGCTCCCATCCATAACAAAGAAACTATTTGTAACTGATACCTGCTGACAAAGGGAAATCAGTTTTGCCTGATGGAGTGTCACTGGATAAATCAACCATACTCAGCATAGGTCTCATGCTCAGGAATAATTGAACATTCTATCAGAACATGATCAAAGAAAGGAATCATATGAGATTTCGAAGTGCTTATGAGAAAACTCCAAGAAAACAAGAGCTTATAAGCTCAATTTCTTAAAATAAACTGGAATAGTTCTTGGATTGTACTTTCATGTCTATCCCAGGTATAGCAAATAGAAGTGAGTTTACTTCAGATTATTCATTATAACTGGCTATTATTATTTGTTTATATGCCTCTATGGAAAAACATGTTTTTTGCTGGGTGTGGCTTGTCCACCATGTACAGCTTGCCCTTCATAATTAATATTTTACTCCTGTGACTTTCTTAATCCTCAGAATATAAATGGTTTAATGCTCTGAAAAAAGTTGACTATTGCATGAGAGACTCATTTATCATGAGACTCATTTATCTGCCTCATTTACAAGCTCCATTCTCCCAGGTTCCACTGACTCTTGAACTCTGGTAAAGAGAATTTCATGTTATTGTGTGTGGGGGGGGAGTTGTTTTATTTTGTTTGTTTCTAGTATTTTTTGTCATATTGTTTTTCTTTAGAGAGACAGAGAGAGAGAGAGAAAAAAAGACATAGACAGAGACAGAGGATAAAGTTTGGTGGTAGGGAGGTAAGATGATCTATAAGGAGTTGGAGGAGGGGAAGAATCAAAATACAGTTTGGGGAAAACATTTTTTTAAAGAGAGAAAAATAGGGAAGTACTTTAATATTTCAAAATAGGTGACTAGGCCCTAAAACCATTGTTCTTTATCTGTCATTCAGAAAGTATGCAGGTAAATGATGTATTTGTCTGCTTTCTTTTAAAATCACAAAAAGAATTTAGAGCAGTAAAAGGAATGCAAAGTGAGACTGACACATGACAAAACTTCTTGATGGTTTATAAAAGTAATCTGATTCTAGATTATTCTCAGAACTATGATATACATAATACTTCAGTATTTATAAGGTTCATCTCACAGAATCTGCAGAAGGCTATGGGAATACACATCAGGTGACACCTTGTATTTTACTGGTCTGCCTACCAGCTGAATAACTCCCTGATGGAGAGCCCTATTTGGCAGAGCCATGGGGTCACTGACTGTTATTGGCCAGTTGTTTTCTGTCTGTAATTTTTCTCATGTGCCACTGCATTTCTTTTTTAAGAACTGCTATGGGTGTTTTCCCATGGCTTGTGTGTTTATCTCTAGAAAATATTACATCTTTGGGCACACTCACAGTTGTGGATGGTCAGGAAGATGATTTCTGCTTAAGCTGTATAATTCTGATGTACAGAAATATACCTGAATATTCTTTATTGACATAAGAAAGTAATAGTATTCTCAGTCACAAAGGCAGCTAATTTTAGACTTCAGAACAAATTCGAAATAGACTAAGCTGCCCTGCAGTGAAAACACAAAGACAAGATCCCAGTATTGCTAAACCAAGGTCATACTTGAAGCAACTTTAGTAGACATAACTCCCTGTAATAAGTAACTTTTTTCACATAGTTCCAGCCTCAGTTTACATTATAGGCTCTAGGCTCAGCCAACTGTTTACTTTCTGTCTGGGAACCCTCATCAACTTAGGCTACATGCACAGCCAAGTGTTGTTCACTGGTCGGTCAGTGTGACTTTCCTAGCCTGAGAGAAACTGTGTGACTTACCATGTGTTATAAGAATGGGTCAGATCCTAAAACTGTAACATACATCTGTCCAGAGTTTGGATAAGAAGGGTAAGAGAAGAAGTGAGTGTGTGTGAATGAGAGTGTGTGGGTATGTGCTGAGTGAGGAATGCAGTTGAATGGGTAGGGAGAAAAGTGGAAAGCTGTGAAAAGAGTTGCTGTGAAAAGAGCTATGCAGAGGGTAAGAATGAATGTGTGTGAGGATGTGCTGAGGAAGGGACATGTAGGAACTATGTAAAGAGCAGTGAGTAGTGAGTATATGTATGTGTGCTTGTATGTGTGGTGAGTGAGGGATGTAGCAGAATGAGCAGAGAGAAAAGTGTAAGAGATAAAAGAAGTAGAGTGAGAGTAAGGTGAGAGAGTGAATAAAGGAGAGAATGAGTGAGCAAAGAGTGAATAAATAGTGTAAAAATGTGTGAAGGAATGTAACAGAGTAGAGAAAAATGTGTAGATGTAACTGCAAAAGAGGTATGTGGCTGTGTAGAGAATTTATGGAGAATGCAACAGTGTAAAATGTAACTTGGCTGTATTGAGAATGAAATAATGTGGAATGTATTTATGTGGAAACAGAGATTTTCAGAGAAAGAGATTTTCTAGATGAAGTAAAAGAGAAAGTTGCCCTCAGAAAGTATGTGCATTTCCTTATTTTCCCCCTCAGATAGAAAAAGTCTAGCCCTTAGATAGATAAGAATTTTTCCTAAGCCTTTGTCACTTTCATGGATTTTTTTGCATACCCTGTTGGTAGCTGGAGGCTGGTTATGCAAGCTACAGATAGAGTCAATAGTGCACACTAAATGCTGTCATTCTAAACTTCAAAAGAAAAGGCGTGTCAAAAAAATCTATCAGCAAAGCTTCATTCTTCTAAATCTGAATGAATAATACTATTTTCTAGTTAATTAGGAATTTTCCAGTAAAAGTATATACTTGCCAAATATTTTTCAAGGATCTGATATCTTGAAAGGGGATAGGAGGAAGTATATTTGTAGACAAATCTAACATCATGGTTTTAGGGATTTGAAAATGGGGCATTTCTCTATTTCTATGCTAATGGCATGGATTTCCAAAATAAATATAATTTAGATTGTTCTTGCTAGTTGTATTATCTGTAGGGCATGTCGGCCTGCATAATCTCATAGGTTCTCATATTTCTCTTACATCAAGCATGCATATATATATATATATATACCAACTCCAGGCAAATTTGTGAAACAGGACAAGTATGTCTGGGAAGTTTCATTCTTCTTAGTTTTTTTTATCACTTTCATAAAGCCTGTAGATTAGTTGTAATGTGTCACTTTTTCATTAGTTATTCAGTCACTGAAATGCTGCACAGTTATGGAGTGCATTTGCCTAATAGGAAAATGTCCATTATTATTAACTGTTAGAGAGAACAGTTTCTGCACCATCACTTGAGAAGCTTTCCTTGCAGTGCAATTCTTACTTAAGGGCTTTTATTTGGGGTTTATAAATCATCAAATGTCTTCTCAAATTAAGAGAAAAAGATAAAAAGTATATAAGTTGATGTAACTCAAAGCAGTTGCCCATTGAAATCCTGAATATGTATCTATGGTATGGGGTACATATTTTCCAGACTCTGAAAAATGAAACACAGCCATTTGCCCAATTTCATTTCTTTGAGAACCATTTGGGTTACTACCTGCAGGTAGTGGAGTTTGGTTATAAAAACAACAAGTAGGACATTTCATTATAATTTCCTCGGCTTGTTGAAATGTGATGGAAAAAATCTTTTTTCAAACCCTTTCTGTTAACATAGTGTTTCTTATAAAATTCTGATTCTTCTAGCACATTTCCTACAAATAGCTGATCAATTTCATCATTACTTTGTGCTAGAGGTCCTCATAAACCTACATGAGATGTGATATATGCTAAATACAAAAGATGATTTCTATTTCTGATTATTTCTTGTAATAGAATGAATAGAAAATTTAATTCTGAATCATCTGGAATAAGTTCAAGCACTTTCAATATGTAAAATAACTCTTTCTTCATATTGAGATTCAGTAACTCCACTAGGAAATTCAGGGAAATCCAATAATACCATGTGAATAGCATATAATTTTGACTTTTGAGCAGAATCATAAATGCTTTGAGCCATTTTACTTAAATTTCCTGACTTAAAACCTTAATTTCCTGATATGTTTACATCAGTATAGAATGCAGGGTCTCTAGAATATGGTGTTCCCATACAAAGTGAGGAAGAATCCAATTACTTTTTCTTTATAAACTTATAAACTGAAGTCTTTTGCTTTTAGAATATTTGTTGCAAATTTCTGCCAAAAATTATTGCAAGCTATTTACCAATGCTCATTTTCTGTCCATAATGAGGAAGTTTCAGTATTAGTAAAAGGTGTCAAAATTTCCACTAGGCCTATTCCTGCTAATTGGCAAAGTGTTAATTTTCCTTTCAGGATCAATTCAGAAGCCTTTTCTACAAAGGTCTTTAATTTTTTTTTTTTTTTTTTTTTTACTCTGTGGTTAAAAAAAAAATCCATTCTAAGATACTATCTTCTCTCAGCATTATAATTCCAGTAGGAGAATGTGTAGAATGTAAAATAACCAGAATACAATCAGGCAATCAGGCTGTGGATCCAAATGATCCATATGTGCATCCTGTAATTTCTTTTTTGCCAGAGCCAATTCTTTTTCTGCCACAGCTGATAATTTTCTTGGACTACTTAAGTCCATATCACTTTATAATGTTTGAAATAAATTACTTAGATCTTGAGTTGCCAATCTAATTATGGGCCATAGACAGTTAATATCTCCCAGCAATTTTTGAAAATCATTAAGAGTTTGTAATCAATCTCTTCTGATCTGTACTTTCTGTGGTGGAATTTTTGTACACTTACTTGTATCCTAGGTAATTAATAGAATCTCTTCTTTGTATTTTTTTCAGGAGCAATTTGTAATCCCCAACAAGGCGAAATTTTTTGTACTTCTTCAAACATTTTCCCTAAGGTATCTCCTGCTGAATCAGCTAGTAAGATATCAACCATATAATGACAAATTATACATTGAGAAAACTGGTTATGAATAATTTTCAGTGGCTGTTTTATAAAATATTGACACAAGGTAAGACTGTTTAATAAATATTTCTTTTAGAAGACCTTTCCACTGATATCTTTTGACAGGCTGGGAATTATTATAAGTAGGCACTGTGAAGGTAATTTTTCTCTATCCTGTTCTTGCAAAGATATAGTAAAAAAGCAATCTTTTAAATCAATCATTATAATAGACCATCATTTAGTAATAGAGAAGACAAGGGAATTCCAGGTTGTAAAGAGCCTATTGGCTGAATTACCTTATTAATAGTTCTTAAATCTGTTAACAGTCTCCATTTGCCAGATTTATTTTCAATAACAAACATAGGAGAATTCCAAGGAATGGTTGATTCTTCAATATGTTGAGCTTTTATCTGCTCCTCTACCAGATGTTCTAATGCCTATAATTTTTCTGATTGCTCCTCCTATCCAAGTATCATCATAAGCAAGAGATCCAATATCAGCAATATTTCTAATCCATTCATTTATGGGTGCTGAGGGCATCTGCAGCTGATCAAGCATAGTTGTGAGCTGAGAGTGTGTGGCAGTTGAAACAACAACAGAAGCCTGGGTGGGTGCTGAGGTGGCTATCCTAGTGGCAGCAGCCTGAGGAAGAGTTCCAGAAGAAGCCCACAAGACATAGGGAAAGGGAGCCACGGAGCTAGCCATCTGAAAAGCAGACACAGAGGAACTTGCTGAAGAAGCATCTGTGACGGGCTGGAAGTGAGAGCACAGAGCTGCCTGAAGGCAGAGTTGGCTGGTGGTAGATGACAAACTCCAGTGGCCTTTGGAACCCAGGCACCTGTGGAGTTTGGGGCCTATGGATTTGGGGTGGCAGCTGGAGGTTGTTGTAGAGATGCTGCAACAAGAAAATCCCAGACTCACTCAGAGGGCTTGGGGCAAGGGGGGAAAATCCAATTAACTCTGGCTGCTGCAGCTGTGGTGTCTGGGGGAGCTGCAAAGCCAGGGATGAGTGGCTATCTTATGCTTTTGTGCCCTGAGTTGGATGCCAGGTGATGCGTTTATTTAATTATTCTTTTTCAATAAAAAATCAGGAACCAGATATTATGGTAAGAACCTGAATGATCAGAGAAGTGGAGAAACCACCAGTCACTTCCTCTCTCTTCTGTTCCTCAATCCAAAGAGGCTGAGATTCTCTGTAAGCCCTGCCTTACTACTTCCTCAGTCCTCCAAAACCTCTATGGTTAATTTTGGTCAACTAGTGGCTAATTCTGCCCTCTGACTCAAAATAAACTTTATTGTCAAAATGCTGTCAAAATATCATAGAAAAACATGTTTTTCATTGTGGTATATATCAAAGTGATTATGATTTAGCAGCTATGTCTATTTATGCACCAAGGGACAATAAAAAAGATTCTTTAAATATTTTCTAAGGATAATCTACAGTCACATTAATTTAATCGATTAAAATCTGACCACATTGAGACATTCCATGTCAAGTTTGGTAAAATGAAATTGTAAGAATGAGCCTTGATATTCTATATGTGCTCAGAATCTATTATAAGAATTTGTTTCAATTTGACACCTATTTTAAAATATGTATAAACATTTACTATATGCACTTAAGTTTTATGATAAATCCTATGCAGTATTGGGGCACCACAACTCAAAAATAAATAAATGGACAGAAAAACAAGCAGTAGCAAAGAGAAATTAAAAACAGAAAAAGTAAAATAAAACCATTACATTTATGAATCTTATCTCTGAATTTTGCTTTTGTTCTTATGAATAGTTGGTAAAGAATAGTAATGAACTTCTCTTTGAATACATCAGTCAATAATTAAAATCAACCAAAAAACTTCTGAGGTGGTTGTAACTTTAGAGATTCAGCCTCCTTATTTGTGCATTGGTAATGCTATTTTTAAAATTGGATTTTCCTCATTGTATGTCAGCTACAAATAAAATAATTAGAGGAATATTTTATGCACATATTCTCATTCTAACACAAATGAATGTATTTTCTTTTTTAAACTATATTGAGGTTTCCTATTTATTCAGTTGAACAAAGATCTAATAAGTGCCAAAGAACTGTGATGCTCAGACTCATGAAGATGTCCAGGTGTCAACACAGGCTGTCATACCATGTTGGGGCCAGACCTAGCCTCTCCCACCCTGCATCAGGGCTGAGAAAGGCATCACACCATAGGAAATGGGGTCTACAAAACCTTATTTTATCCTTTGCCTGGGATAAGTCCTGGTCCCATTGCCAGGGGACCCAAAAGCACATCAAGCCATTCACCTACATTTAGAGGGCCTAGTGTGGTCCAATGCAGGCTCCCCAGCTGTCAGTCCAGAGTCCATAAGCTCCCATTAGCTTGGGTCGGCTATTTCTGTGTTTTTTTCCCATCATAATTCTGACTCCTCTTGCTCTTAGAACCCTTCTTCCCTCTCTTTAACTGAACTCCAGGATCTTGGGCAAGTGCTTGGTTGTGGGTCTCTATATTTGCTCCCATCAGACACTGGATGTAGATTCTATGATGACAATTAAGGTATATACTAATCTGAATGCAGAGGAAGGCTAGTTCAAGTACCCTCTCCACCATTGCTATAAGTCTTAGCTGAGGATAATCTTGTGAATTCCTGGGGTTTTCCCTAGCTGCAGCTTTCTCTCCATCCCCTTAATGCTGCACTCTGTCAAGATACCTTTTTCATTGCTCTCCCTCCCTGTCGCTCCCCATGTTCCTATATCTCATCCCTTCCCCTCCCCTCTATTCCCCCCTCTCAATTTACCCAGGACATCTTAACCCTTTCTCCTTCCTGGGGTGATCCATGTGAGTTGTTCATCATTAAATCCTTGTAACAAACACTGATTAAGATTAACATGCAAAATTCTTCTGAGACACTACACAGTGCTAACAACAATATCCAACATCAATAACTCTGTGAAGGAATCTAGAGTGAAACGAGGGTTCAGAGGATAGAGTGCATGGATGTTCTAAGAAAGCCAGTGCAGTGATGAGAAATATCCAATCCAAAAGATGGCCACAAAGCTTTCCATAAAACCACACTCCTGCAGCTGCTATTTACCCACAGCTGGAAACTGCTTTGGAAATCGAGAAACTTGCCTGTGTTGAATGATGGGATGTTCTAAAAAGATAGTAAATGTCCTATAAGATATAATTATAAAAGTTCAAAAATAATCTTTGTTTATATGTAGTCGATGCAAGCATATTTCCTTGGAAATGAAGCTTTCTCTTATCTAGGCTGGCAGACGGTAGCTGATGCTGGCTCTAGAATTCAACTTTCTTCTAGTTGGAGGAGTGAAAACACAGGAGGGCAGAGCCTGTTACCGTGGCCTTCTGTGTCTCCTGCCTCAATAATTTCAGGGGCAATTCTGAGTGCTGCTTTAAATATTTTGCTGTTGCAACAACTTGAAGCCAAGATGTGCAATTTTCAAATTTTACTTGCATAAAAGAGGTTTTTTTGTTTTTGTTTTTAATTTTTTTAAGTAAATTTGACCAAAGCAACATTAACCCAAATCATTTATGATAATAAGCAATGAGTCTTGATTCAACATTATTTTCTGTAACCCTTGAAATTATGAAAAATATAGGTGGTCATTGGTCAAAAGATGTTCAACATACCAAAAATTAATAAAAATAAGAAGTTTTAAATTGTTTATAAGTATGAGAAACTATAAAGTAAATATCACTTGATAAATATTCAAGTAAACATTTAATCAGCTTTTAACACAGTAAAATTATTATAACTTTCAAACAAATGTGAAATGAATAAGTATCATAAGATTTTTAAAACTACTAATTAACAATAGAATAAATAGGATGTAAATGCTGGAGCAGAGACTTTTGTTTACAATGCTAAGAAATAAATCCCATCCAGTTGAAGGCACCTTAATCCATATGGGCCTTGACTGTGTCCCTAACATTACCCATTGCATAATATTTTCTGCATTGCAAAGTTTAATGAAATACAAAACAATGAACCCACTTCTGATGCTTGCTTATTGACTATACAGATTCATCTATGGAAGAATAGTAAAGCCTAGAGATATGCATACTATCAGGCCCATATTATAATATTTTATTATGTAAATAAAATTGCCTTGAAAGTCATTCCAAACTAAGTGCTCTTACCACAATGGAAAAGCAAAAACAAAAAGAAAGTCAAGAATACTAATCACAAAATTCAAATAATACCTAAATAAAACTATTGTTTTCTCAACTAAAATTCTAAATTAACAGTGCACACAATACAGTGTGATTGAGTATCCCCATCACTCTCTCGTATCCTAAATCCCACTCCTACTGCCCCCTTCTTCTGCTCCAGCAGCAGGACCCCTGCTTCCTTGTAACTTTGTTTAGATCTTTTCAGGATGGTCCCAACATCTATGTGATCTTCGTTCCTGTGGCTATGGCATTTTCAGAATCACTCCAGTTGTGTTCCTGCCTCCAAATTTAAAGACTATTTTTTTTGACGCTATGAAGTGTCTACCTAAAATGCACTTTGGTGAGGCATGGTGGTGCTGGCATTCAAGTGTGCACGTTTACAGTCTAGTCAGAAGATTTGGTACACATTCTGAGTCAAGACTCACAACGGAAATCAAAGTGTGGAAACTCCACAGGAAGACAAAGCCAGCCTTTTATTTTTCCTGCAAGACTGTTTAAATGTTCAATTTAGAAACAGTAGCAGCTGAGGGGTCTGAAATGAAGAGACTATTTTTAAAACTTCAAAATTTTTTCTCCATAATTCTTGGAAACAGCAAGAATCACTGCCACTACTGTCCTTGTGATTGTTTTGTTTGGTTTCCTTTGATGAGCTATTCATGCCATGGGGCAGGGACTGCTTATGTAGCCTACTACAAATTTAACATTGGAATTGTGTTCAATACTTCCTTTGCCACCTGAAGAGTTATGTCAATGGAGAATATAAATATATTGAGTGAGAATAAAAAGGATTACTTAACATGATTTTAGAGTATTTTTGTAATACTTTTTTATTAGTTCTTTGAGAATTTCATACAATATATTTTGATCATATTCAGCCACACTCCTCATCCCAGATCTGCCCTCATCTTTCAACCCAACTAACTTCCAATTCTCTGCCCTGTTAAAATGCATCAAAACATAACATATCATTTCTCCTTTCCCTCTCCTCCCTCCTATCTCTTCTGAATCTGAAGTCCCTCCACAACCATTGTTGTTACATAAACGTAAATGAATCAGCATTTAAATAGGACTTGCTGAATCCATTCAGTGTGGCTGTGTGTGTACATGTTTCTAGGGCTAATCACTCAGCACTGTGTAAGGCATAGGAGGAGTGGGACCAATGAGATTCCCCCATCTACATTAGATTGTCAACTGTTGCTGTAATTGTTCCAGTTGTGATTAAGCAGCTGTGCTGCTAAGCTTTCTCCTTCTGGTAAAGTTTAAAACTGCTTAATATATCCTTTCATATCTGAATGAATTCCCAGGACTTGAGAGTAACAGTGCAGTGTTAGCACGTATGCTTCTTTAGAGCAGAAAACTGAAGAGGGTCACCTAGTCCAGGTGGTTCCCCAGAATTCGATGGTTGGTCCATTTCAGAGTTTCTATTGGTTTCTAACAAACTTTGCAATGTTGCAAATGGAGAACTTGAGGGTGGATGGATAACTAGAATTAAAAATAATGTTTCTATGACACTGAATGATTGCTTCCACTGTGACAAATCGATTAAGCACCAACTGTGGTACAGGAGTGGTGAGGGCAGAGAGCACTTCTCACTTTACAAAACTTGAAGTCTGACAACTATTTTGCTGTATCTGAACAGGAACTGGTGAAATATGCAAGAAAAGAAAATACTTAATCAGTGCTTAACTAGTAAGTCATAAAACTCGGGGACTATAGTTGTTGCCCTTCTAAAATGAATCCCTAAATCAGTGATTATATGGGTTACCAGAATGACCCAACAAGATTTGAACTACTATTGCCTCATTTTACTTAAATCTTACACTTAGCTTCCTGGCATTTGACCCATTTACTTAAAGATTGCTGACAAAATTTCATACATAATTTTGATTGTGGTTGTTTGCTTTACCTCAATATCACAAATCTAGACATCTTCCTATTCATGCAAAGGAAATTATCCTTCATCAAGACTTCAGCTGAGACACCTGGTCAATAAAGCTCCTTTTCCCCTCATTCTGGTGTATCAAAAAGTATTTCTTTTTATTTCATAAGAAGATAAATCATTGAGTCCAGTCTGTGTTACCCAAATATTCTTGCATATGCAGCTTGTCCTGGAATGTGGTCAATCTACCAGAAGTAAAAACATTAAGGAAAACAAACTGGCAGTTTCTATGAAATGCCAGAAGACAGCCTAAGAAGGACTCAGAACAAAAAACCAATGAAGATTGGTTTATTCATTTCTCCTTATCTCTCCCATTTCCATATTTGAATAGTTGAAAAAAGTAAAAGAAGAGTTTGTTATGAAATTCTAACAAAGCAATTTAAAGTTGAAGCTACTTCCATTGAATAGCACCAGTCATGGGACTCAATTGTCATGATCTAAACCAATAACTCTAACTGTTAGGAACTTTCCCTTGCTCCTGGGTTCCCCAAATCCCAAGGGATTGGAGCTCATACACCTTCTGTAGCTGAAGTTTTCCTGGTCCTGCCTGGCCCACGGTCAGGACAAATCTCTCTCACCCACCAGTCCTGTAGCCAAGTAAACACAGAGATACTTATATTATTTATAAACTGTATGGCCATGGCAGGCTTCTTACTATCTATTTCTTGTATCTTAAATTAACCCATTTCTATAAATCTATACCTTGCTTACCAGTATTTTACAACCTTCCTGTGTCCAGAACCTCACTCCACTTAATAGATCAGTTGCTGGGGATAGAGGAACAAGTGGAAGTCACCAACAGAGATAATATGTCACTGATAGGCAGGAAAATATGCAAAAACCATTTAGCATGGATTCTATAACAGCAAAACCATTTTTAGCACTTTTATGTTATGTCTAGTTTTTGTGGTCCTGTAATATTGACAATTCCAGTATTGTGTACTTCTTTTAGAAACATATGAAACTCTACATTGGAAAACTGTCCCCTAAGATTGTTGCCTGAGCAACCCTCTTGGATGTTTTCCAGGAAGTAGAAGTTCACAGCACAACTCAGGGCTTTCTAACACTTAACTTGGACTTTGTGCATTTGCTACAACAGAGAGCAGTTGGGTAGCATTCCTCTGGGTGTCTTACTTGGGTCTTTTGTGTCTCTGATAATATTTGCCATTACCCAATTTCCAATTATTGTCCCATATGGGAAATAGTGATATTTCTCTGTCCTCGTAATTCAGGACACTTCTTTATATAATTCTTAAGTATGTATTTTCTTAGAGTGTGAATAATTTGTCATGTCATATGCCCAATTTTGCCTACTTTTTTATCCTAGTCTTTAGATTTTTCAAGAGACTTTGTATTTAGTTCCTTTGTTGCTAAATATAAACTATGAAGCTGGGAGCAGTGGCATGCATTTTTAGTTTCAGATGCCCAGGAAACTGAGGCAAGTGGGTCACTGGAGTCATGTAGGAGTTCAAAATTAGAGGCCTATCTATCCATCCATCCATCCATCTATCTATCTATCTATCCATCTATCTATCTATGTGCATATGAGAGAAAGAGGTAAAAGCATAAACTTCAGGCTTTCTTATCATTTCTACCCTTTTCCTTCTGTGATACAAATCACAGACAAATGCCTTGTCTGGCTTAGGTATTCTCCCTATGACATAATCATGAACGTATAATTATGGTTTTCCTACTTTTTTTTTTAACTTAACTCTTACACATTTTCTTCTTTGATTTATTTAACCTTTATACATTTTTTATAATTGAATCCAGAGCTATGGTAATAATTTAACTTAACTTTACTCTTTGATATATGTCTACTAAACAAGTATTTTTAATTCTTTATTTTGTGTCTAATCTATCAAATCATGGAACTTGGTTTAAGTAAGGAGGATGCTACCATGATTACAGAAATTTGACTAAAACATTTGTCTCTGTAAATGGGGAGAATGTGTTATCCTGGCCTAAGGCACCAGTTTCATTGAGACTTGACTTTATGTGATGCAGGCTGTAACATTTTCCATTTTATGCAACAGCAAGTCTGCTAGACATCTCTACTTTCAGAAAACATTCTCCAAGTAGACATATTTTAATGTATATATTATAATTATCTAATTTCTTAGTCTTATAATTCTTTGATTTATCTGGCTAAACCCTCTCATTTACCCCACACTGTTCCTTTTGAAATTTTGTTCTTTGTTTTTACATATATGTGTAAACTTGCTCTCTTTCAATTTTTTTCTTATTGTTCCACATATGTGTGCACATTTCCTAAATACTTTTATAGCTGACTCCACTACCATTCCCATGTGTACGTCACTGCTGTTGGTTCTCTTTGCTCTAACTACTATTTCTCAGACCACTTATTCTGGAGATGGAAATTCATTGAAAACTCTAAGCTTCTCTGCCAAACATTTTCCATACGTTGTCTGAAATTCAGCAGTCATACTTGTTCTATTTTATGTCTCTATACTTTAAAAGGAAAATACCAAAGTGCACAACAGTCCAAGATCATATGGGATCTATTTGAGACTTAAGTTTTTCTGACTCTAAATTTCCCCTGATTTCAGAGCTATAATTTTTACCTTCTAATGTTTCCTTAGATTTTTTTTTGGCAGCAAATATCCCCATTCTAAGGAAAATAAACTTTATTTTAAGTTATGTAGTCTAATGCTGTTCTTTGAATGTCTTCTAAATAGTTTTCACTTAGTTTTAGTGACAAAATATAGCATGTTTGGGGCACAATTAAAATTTTTGCAACAACTCTGAAAAAGTCTTTCAGTTTTTCCACTTATTCAAGGTGTTTAGTTGGAGAAGGTGTTGCTTTGTTTATTTTGTCACTTCTAAGTATTGATTGTCTTGGTAATTTTCAGGTCAAAGTGTTTTTATTAAGGTATGTATTAATTTTTAAAAATGCATGTCTACCCAGGGACTATCTAACCTCTTAAGAAATAACTACCGTGTAGGAATATTGTATTTGCACTGGCCAAACAGAAATAAGCTACCTTTCATACTGTGTTCCTGATGTCTAGGTTACATTTTGCATTCTTACTTGCTTTGTGCTGGTGTCTTCTGAGACAATGAATAATTCCCTTCTTTTATTATGTCCTTATCCAAGAGCTGTTATTTATATATCATGAACTTGCTCATTTCAGTTTTCTTTTTTACAGTACATAGTATTTTCATTCCTTTTTCTCATCAGTTTCTTCCATGGTGAAGCCTTTCTGTACTCTTGGACTTTCTCAAATCATCCAAAATGCCTCACAAATTTCTCAGAACAGAAATATATGAAGATTAAAGGCACAGTTTCAACACAATCCAACTTTTCTTTCCCAGGGTTACTTTTTCAGGTGAGATATGCTGATTGAAATTCTGTCCATAGCATTAGTGGCCACAGGATAACTAGGTTTATTCTACAAATGTAGCCAGTCTGTATAAGACAATTTCAATCTGAAATATAAAGTTGTATCAGAATTTGAATGTTCCAATAACCTTCTACTCTCATGATAATGATTCCTAAAATTCTCAGCATGGTAGAGAATTATAAGATTTAAGAAGCAGAATTAATCTTTTTTGATAACTCTATTTCAAGGCAAGTACTATTCATTAGGGTAATTCCATTTTTTTTTCTGTTTTCTACTTTGTATAGTTTCCTAGTAAATCACATTTTAAACCTGTTCAACTACAGCACATATTTGAAATTTAGAATCACCAAATTTATAAAAAGACACCACATACTTGAGAACATTGGCTATGATATAGTATATCCAAAATTATAGGAACCAAGAAATACACATTAATCTTAGAAAACCATGTGTTTTTCAAGTTCGCATGTATTTTAGTGAACGTTAAAACACTACATCTAACAATATATGGAAATCCTACAGTAAGTCTCATGAATTGCTGAAGATAAACAAGAACACATGGCACTTTGGAACTGAAAAATTACAACAAAGGCAGGTGGTCAGTAGGCAGATGTATGAAGTTCTCACCTTCTAAACACAAGAAGAAAGAAATTCACAATGATTTTTCATCAAATTTTGAATTTTATTTAATAAACTATTTTTCCTACCCTGAATCACATCTACTTTTTTCTTTAAGGTGAGGAATAGGAATCAAATTCCTGACCTAGAAACATGGACATTGTGCTCATTTTCCATTTAGTAAAGGCTTCTTGATGTTGATGAATGCTTCGCCCAAGAAACTGGGGCACTGAAATTTTCCACCTGGTCAGCATCTAACATCTCTCAGTCCCTTAACTCCCAATCAAAATTTCAGGGCATTGAAACCTACATTCCCTCAACTCCTCTTTGTTCTCTTACTCCACCAGTCCCTTCTGACACACCTTTCCTTCTTGTACATACTTGAGCCCTCAATCCCTAATTTTAAGTACACCCTCACCTACACCTTCTCATCTGTCACACTCTTGACCATTAACCTCTCTGTCATACCAGTCTTCAATCTAAGCATCTATTTTCTCAGCTTTTGCTCCTAGTGTTTCTAAAGGAAAGCCATGTAACTAAGCATATTTTCTCCACTGTAAATTTAATTTTCAACCTCAGATGACCCCCCAGTTACGTGTGGCAATCTTTTTGCTTACTACTAATCACCAACCTTCTTAATTTTCCTTAGTGACTTTTGCAAATCTCACCCATACTGTTCAAGCCCTCTGGCCCCACCTTGCATACTTATTCTTGGCAGGCTTTCAGCTGCCTGTTTTATCAGGAAATTAGCAGCAAACTTGTATGAACTCTCCTAATGTCCACATTGCCACCTCCACATTATGTCAGTATTTCACCCTTTCTTGCTTCCTTTCCTCATGTGTCAACAAGATACATCTTGACACATTTGTGAAGCTAATTATGGATATTATGTTCAGCTGCTTTGTCACATAAGCACTTTACAATTTTAATTAATTTTTGTTGACTCTAACTATAATGTCATCCATTGAGTGGGCTCCCTTAGTTCATGAATAGATTTGACCACTTTTCAATGATTCCTAAAACTAAAATTTACATCTTATCATCTTCATTTTATCTAAATTTTATTTCTGGAAAAAGTACTTCCATTGTGTGCAGGTGTTCCTTTTTTTAGAATCTGTGTGCTAGTGTCAAAGGTTGAAACTGGCATACACTCAGTGGTTAGAAGACAACTTGAAGGAGTAGGGTCTCTCTAATATGTGACTCCCAGGAATCAGCTTGAGGCTATCAGGTTGGCAACAAATTATTTCACTGATGAGATAGCTTAATGTCCCATCATGTGCTGCAAGTACTACATAGCCTCTGAAAATTAAACAACTTTCTACCATTTACTCAGGTTTCTCAAAAGTGCTTTCACTGGATTCACTTAAAAATCTGATTTCTAAGGCTCCTTCATTGTTTCCTGTTCTATATATCACGTGCTCTCTGGTGAAACCTGAGGTAGAAGTGAATATATATCAGTGATGGCCCCTAGAAGGAATCAACTTCAACAAGAAATGTGGTTCTACTGAGGGACCTTTAAGGAAGCACCTAGTGTTGGTCTTATGTCAGAGACAGTAGGGAAAACAAAGTAACCATTTTCCATGTGACTGAACATTATTTTCCTAGGCATATTCTAACCTGCTGCATTATTCTTGGCTTTTATGCAACTAAGTTCAGGTCCTCAGATTCCCTGGAGATTGTGAGCTCTAACATCCATATAAAAATACTTAGTTCCTTACTGCAGAGGACCATGACTGGCCACTATCTCATGGAATCTTCTACCGTTTTGTCCAACACTGTGTCTGGATTTAACTTTATTAAAGGAATCTGCTTATTGTTTTCAAGCTAATTGAAATTTTGCTGCAGTCACTCAGGTAGAAACAGATGTCTTCTTAGTTCAGACTTCCACAATTGGGACTTACAAAATTAAAAAACAGATAATCTCTTGTTGTTAAGACCGCTCTGTGTATTGCTTAGGTTGTTCAGAAGCAACATTGGCCTTTATCCACTGGAATACAGTCACATTTCCAAACCTTCATTCTTGCACTTGGTTAAAAAGAGAGTCCAAAGCCTCTTGGTATTACCAAGTATTCCCTAGGGTAAAGGACACAATTTTCTCAGGAAGGAAACCAGTTTTACCTAGAAAAATATGGCTAAATTACTGATCACTGCTATAGGTAGCATGTGAATCTTTGACCTCTAGCTACTGAAACTATAGTGGATGATTTTAGAAATTTTAACATGTGGAACCTAATTGGGGAATTAGATCAATGTTACTACGTCTTTGAAGGTTGCACCTGTTCCCTAGTCCCTTCTCTTTTTTCTGTTTCCTGTCATCATGAGGGGAATTGCCACCTTTTTTCACATCTTCTTACTATAATGATGTATTCCATCACCAGAGGATCAGAATCAACAAAGCCAACACAATAAATGGAACTATCTAAAACTGTGAATAAGCTACCTGAGAGGTCAACTTCAAGGGAGATAGTTATTCATAGCTACAGAAAGTAGATAAGGTCCCAAGGCAAGTACTAGATAATGATCTAAGTACTTCACTTTTAGTAATATTTGAAGTCCACAAAACAGCCATATAGAGAAGGGACAACTGTCTGTCCCATTTTATGTATAAGAATCTACACATGGACAGTTAAACACACATAAACAGAAGTTAAGTATATATCTAACCAGAATAAATTTTTGTACTCACCACAATATGCACCATTCTGGGCTATAGTGGGTTTTTTGTTTGTTTGTTTGTTTGTTTGTTTGTTTGGTGTGTACCATTATTAGTTAGCCTTGGAGCTCTGGCTGATATTGAGAAGAAGAATCCTTTTAATTCCAAGAATTAAAAAAAAACATTTAGGTATTATGTCTTCACACCATAGTGCTTGGCATATCTTTTTGTTCCTTTTTTTCCTTTTATTGAAAAATAGCTTCTTTTCTCATACAATATGTCCTGGTTACAGGTTCTTCTCCCTCCTCTCTTCCCAGGTACTCCTCACCTTCCTCTCCATCTCTTGCCAGATAAGAACCGGCTCCCAAGAGACAACAACTAAACATGACAAAGTCAAATACAGTAAGATGAAGCAAAACCATCACATTAAAGTTGAACACTGCAACCCACCAGGAGGAAAGAAGTCACAAGAGCAGGTACGAGAGTCAGACACTCACTCATTTTCAGTTAGGAGTCCCGTAAAAACACTAAGCTATAATATATGTAGAGGACCTGGTGCAGACTCAGGTGAGCTCTGTGCTTGCTGCTTCAATCTCTGCAAGCTCATATGTGCCTTGCTTTCCAGCTTCAAAAGGCCCTGTTCTTCTGCTGTCCTCTACCCCCTCTGACTCACAATCTTCCTACCTTCTCTTCCACAAGATTTCCTGAGCTTGAGGGCAGGGATTTAATGAAAATCTCTTATTTAGACTCTCTCTGTGTGTCATGTCTGGCTGTGGGTCTCTGCATCTGTTCCCATGATGTCTCTGGGCAATCTAGTTTCCGGTTCTTGGCTCCCCTAGCAGTGTTAGGTTGGGTTTCTTCTCGTGGAGTAGGTCTTGAGTCAAGTCAGAATGTTTTGCAGGCAGGACAGATTGTAGGTAAAGGATGTGCGACTGGGTTGGTGTCCTCATTTCTCTCTTGGCATTCAAGTACATTCCCACATGAAAGAGACTAGAATATAGGGGCGAAGGCTCCATGTAAGCCACAGCTTGACTTCTTCAATGTTCAATGAGTTATGTGGTGTTGTCCTTGGAGATGGGCCCTTCACTCCTGTCAGTTTGCAGAGAGCAACTTTTGTCTTAGCCAAAGCTGAAGTTGTTTGGGGAGTTTCCATGCGACTCCCTTGGCCAGCAACACAATTGAATGCAACCCAGTCCCATCAATGGAAGCTACAAGAGATGCCCAGTGGAGACTCCATATCCCCCTTTACTAGGAGTCCTCATTAGGATCACCTTTAGAGACTCCAGGAAGTTTCCATTGCACTAGGTTTCCATACCCCGCAATGTCCCCAATTCAAGCCTTCTCTTCCTCCATTCCATCCCCTGATCCCTACTCCTCACCTGCCCCCAGTCTGCCTATAAAATCTATTCTATTTCCTATAGCCAGGGAGATCTTTACCTAACCTTTCTGGGTCTACAGATTATAGTTCAGTCATCATTTACTTAATGGCTAACATATAATATCTACTTATGGGTTAATATGTATCATATTTGTCTTTCTTGTTCTGGATTATCCTACTCAGGATGGTTTTGTTTTAATTAATCCATTTGCCTGCAAATTTCATGATGTCATTTTTTTTTTTTTTTTTTTTTTTTTTTTGGTTTTTCGAGACAGGGTTTCTCTGTGTAGCTTTGCGCCTTTCCTGGGACTCACTTGGTAGCCCAGGCTGGCCTCGAACTCACAGAGATCCGCCTGGCTCTGCCTCCCAAGTGCTGGGATTAAAGGCGTGCGCCACCACTGCCCGGCGATGTCATTCTTTTAACAGCTGTGTAATACTGTATTGTGTAAACTTACCACATTTTCTTCATCCAGTTTTCTGTTGAGGGACATCTGGGTTGTTTCCAGTTTTGCGCTACAATAAATAAAGCTGCAATGAACATGATTGAGTAACTTTCCTTGTGGTAGGATAGAGCATCTTTGGGTATATCCCAAGAGTGATACAGTTGGACTCAAGATAGAATGATTTCCAACTTTTTGAGGAACTGACATATTGATTTTCATAGTAGTTGTACAAATTTGCAGTCCGACCAGCAATGAAGGAGGCATATCTTAAGATAACAATTCCATCTTGCTTTCAACACATCTCCTATTTTGCCTCCAGTTGTTTTCCAAACTGTATGTATGATTCAGCAACTCCTCCAAAAAAATCTCTTAATCTTTCCTTAAACCTATGCCACAGTCTTCCTGCCTTAGCGTTACATATGTGTCTTTACAGTAAGCAACATTTTCAGGCTAAAGGTGTACAACTATTATCATAAAGGTGTTGTCCAATCATCAACCACATGTAGCTCTTTTACCTTTCCAATAATACCCCAAGTGAATAACACATTCTCACAGTCTAGAATATAATTTTTGTCTTCTATACATGGTGATATATTTAACATACAGACATTTTTAATGTTCTCTAGTTGTTAAAATTCATATATCTCCTCTATTTAATTTTAATCCCCTTGGTTCCCATGTCATATTTATATTTCTATTTCAGAACAATTATGCAATTAAATTTTAATTCTGCATGTTGCTTTTGCTTGACAGCTTGATTGAGCAAGTGTTGCAATGAAACTTTTTTTGGTTTTTGTATTTAAACCACTGGATGTGTTATCTGGGCCAGAAGAGGAATCTTATAGATTAAATCAATGTAATAAATCACATAAATGAATTTAAAGACAAAAATCATATAATTATATCAATAGCTACAGAAAAAGTCTTTGACAAAATCCAAAATGTCTTCATGATGAAAGTCCTAGAGAATGTAGTAAGAGAGGTTTATATCATAACATAATAAAATCCCTATATTAGAAACCCACAGCCAACATTTTAAATGAAGAAAAGATAAAAGTAATTCCACTGAAGTCAGGGACAAGATGGAAATGTTCACCATCCCCATTCCTTTTCAATATTGTTCATGAAGCACTACTTGAATCAAGAGACAAGAGAAGGACATTAAAATTAAAAATAGCAAAATAATAAGACAAACTATCTCTATCTGTAGATGACATGATATTACACATAAGAGATAAATAGAATTTTACCAGAAACTACTAGAAATGATGAGCAAATTTAGTAACTTGGTAGGATACAGAACACATTTTCACAAATAAATACTTTCTCTATAACAAAATCAAACACACAGAGAAGCAGATGGTGAACACACTTCTATTCACAATAGCCTTAAAGAAAATAAAACATCTTGGAAAAAAGCAAAATGTATAGATGAAGGTAAGATAATAGAATTATCATCTTACCAAAAGCCAATAAGTACAATGCAATTATAATAAAAATCCCTATCTCATTCCTCAGGTACATATAAAAGTTATCCTAAAATTTATGCAGAATCACAAAAGACACCAAGTAGCCAAAGCAATCTTGAGCAAAAGAGTGATGCCAGAGAAGTAACTATTCCAGATCTCAAGATATACAACAGTGCCATAGTAATAAAAATAATATGGTACCAGAACAAAAATAAATCTATAGGCCAATGAAACAAAATTGAAGACCCCCAATGTGAGTACAAGTAAATACAGTAATTAATTTAATATTTGATAAAGATTCCAAAAAAATAATAAACTGGAGAAAAGAAAACATCTTCAACCACTTGTGGTAAGAAAACTGTATGTCCACATACAGAAGAATGAAATGAGACCCATATTATAATTAGGTCTATAACCTTGCACAAAAAATCAACTGCAAATGCAACCAAAACCTAAATATGTAACCTGAAACACTGAAACTGCCAAAAGAAAACAGAGATATTACTATACATGATAAAGAGGTAGGAAAGGAACTCTTAAATAAGATCCCACTTGCCCAAGAATTAAGGACAGCTATTGACAAGTGGGACTTCATACAACTGAAAAGCTTCTGCACAACTAAGAGAATAATCAATGTGAAGATGAAACTCACAGAATGGGAGAGAAATTTGTACTCCTGAGATGATTAATAGAAAATAGATAAAGAACTCAAATAACAAAAAATCAGAAGAAAGAAAAAGATCCTCTCAAATAATGGGATTGGGATCTGAACATAGAATTCTCAAAAAAAGAAAAATTGGCTAATAAATGTCTCAAAATTGTTCATCATCCCTAGAAATTAGGATGAGAAAATGCAAATAAAACAACTGAGATTTCATCTTACCCATACCATAATTGCAAAGATCAACAAAACAACGTACAACAGATGCTGGAGGGGATGTGGAAGAAGAGATACCTCCTTCATTTCTGGAAGAATTTAAACTGGTCCAGCCATTATGGAAATCAGTGTGGAGGGCCCTCAAAAAGCTACCATATAGGCTCAGCTATACCACTCATTGTCATATGCCAAAAAGACTTGACATCTCACTCCATATAGTTGCTCAGCCTTGTTCACTTCTGATCTCTTCACAATAGCTAGGAAATCTAAACAACCTAAATTTGCTTCAGTTGAAAGATTCATAATGAAAAAATGTGGTACATATATACTATGGAACACTATTCAGCTGTAAAGAAAAATGAAAATGGCAAGTGAATGCATGGAACTAGTAACAATCATATTAATAAGGTACCCAGACCCATAAGGACATGGTTCCCTTTTATCTGGAATTCCACACTCTAGACCTTCAGATGTGATTACATATCCTGGAGTAATTGAATCAACCAGAAAAGATAAGAATGAACACTTTCAGATGGGCAATAGAAAGGGCAAATAGCAGGGCACAAGCAATCTGATTGGGAAAATGGGAAAACAGGTTGGGAAGGTCTAATAAGGGAAGAGGGAGGGAGATAAATACAGAAAGAGAAGGAGGATAAAATAACAATAAAGATATCTGAAAAAGTCATAAGGAATCATACTATTCATTATCTACCTAAATACGCCTATAATGAATATTAGTCATTGTGTAAATAGCCATATAGTTTAAATAAAAATTTCCCATCTGTGCTGACAATGCTTCTTTAAAAAGTCAAAGACCATCTAACAAAACCTCCCAACCCCAGGCATGAGAATATTTCTTTTGAATTGTTGATAAGGATTGTTCAAGAGACTCCCAAAGCATTGTAGACTATTGCTATTGCCCTTTGTTTCCCTGCAGAAGTGGAAGGTAAGTTTCTTACTGGCAACAGGTTCTTCAGACACAGAGCCCAGAGGCCCCTGAACTGGAAATGACTTAAATGTCCTCTCCCTGAGGATTGACTTTCATGGAATTAAAAAGTGCCTTGCAAGTTTCCAAACAGTTGGAGTGAAAGTAACTAAAGTCCTACCCAGCTACAATACCTATGTGTGGAAATATAACACTAACAGTCCAATAGTGGCATGCATACTTTGAAGGTAACCAAAGTCTCTCTAATTAGACTTAAGACTCCCTGAACAATAGGGAAATCATGCATGGTACTGAAAACCTAGCCAGGGCTAGTGAAGTTATGGGTCTTGGAGAAGAATCTACAACCACTACTTGGCTAAATCAGTATAATCCCTAATTACATTCTAAACATTTGTCTTTATACCCACATGTAAGTGTAGTTCTTACATCTCATCAAGTAAATTCTCTTTGAAACAGATGGAGACCATTGCAGAGAATTACAACTGAACAAAATGTAGAGTTTAGAGTTAATTCCCAATGGCTACATCCACCAGGCTACTTCTGCATGTAAGGCTCAGCAATCATTGTGGAAGAAGGGTTGGAAAGATGGTATGAACCAGAGAATCAGTGAGTTTGGCATGAGACTGTTTCTCCTAGAAATGTCAGAAGTCACATGTATGAAGTTTCACCAACATGGTTGACCACATATGTTGCAAATAAAGAGGGCAGCAATAGACATGCTAACATTAAAAGAGGAAAGCTCAAGAGGCTTTGATCCTAGAGGAAGAACTACAGGCTTACTATGGAATTCTGAGGGTGAGAGAAATAATCTTTCCCAGGGAAGAGCACACTACTTGGTTATCCAATACCATATAGTCAGACCTTAAAACATATACACACAATTATCATTATTATACAGACTAAGAAGGTGGTATTTATGTATTTAATGTGTGTGTAACAATAATTAAAGAAAAATAGCATTAACTTTCAAGAGGACAAAAGGGCACATGGGAGAGTTTGGGAGAAGGAAAGGGAAAGGAGAAATACTATACTTACATTGTAAGCTCAAATAAAATTTTTAAAAAATTAGATTAATCAAAAAGATCCTCATCAACTATGTATAACCATAACCAGGAAAGTGAGAGCAGCACTCCTCTAGCTTCTAGGATGTAATTGAAGGGCTTTCTTCATCTCCTATAATTTGCCTCCCTCTTATTTTTGCAATCTCTGTCACTACACACTGACAAAAGTTCAAGATTCCCCACACACCTCTTTTTTACAAGCTAGATGATAGGTTTCACCATCTCACCCCAATGCATTAATAATTTGACTAAGTGTTAGTGCTTTCTCCATTGAATAGATCCAAACAATGAATGATTTATATTTTTTAAGTATGTTATTTGGATCAAGTATATATCATCATTGATTTAAAGCCACTTTAATTAAATAAGTAGTAATCTTTTAAAATAACATATGAAGTATTAGCTCTGATGTTAGGAGCTAATACTTCATATGTTATTTTAACCTGAGCTGGTGAGAGGGCTAAGGGTTAAAGTGGCCTGCCTCCAAGGCTGAGGAGCTGAAATTCATACTCAGGACCCACATGATTGAAAGATAGAAAGAATATCCACTAACTACTCTCTGACTTTCTCATGCAGTTTGTGGAATATGCACAGGTGCCTGTGTGTGTGCGCTCAGATACACTATGAACTTTCTTGTAAAGATTCATACAGGTAATTCTAGGGCATGAAGACTTTACTTAGATAAAAAGTAAGAGGCTTCTAAGGTGTCCTGCTTTGCTTTCTACTACTGTGATAATTACAATGACCAATAGGAACTTGGGAAGTGTGATGGCTAATATGAGTGTTCAACTTTGCTTTCCAGAGAATAAACCAAGACCCAAACTTCTTGGAATACCTCAGAAGGATTTTCATGATTAGGTTATTTGAGGTGAGAAGATCCACTCTGAATCTTGGCTGTGCTTTCTGGTGGCAACCCACATTAAAAGAAAATAGGAGAAGCAAGTTTTTGCTTTTTGCCTGCTTGCCCTCACTCTTGATGGAAAGTTCATCTGCTCTGCAGCTGAGGTATTCTCTCATTGAAGTTAGAACCCAGTTCTTCAGGATCCCAATATAGAATGAAGACCAGTTGAGACATCCAATCTTTAAGGATGAACCAGATTCTTCATCTTTCTATAAGAAGACAGCATTGTGGGACTAGCCAGACTGCAGCCTGTAGGCCACTATAATAATTTACTATATATTCTAATAATTCATATATATTCATTATATGTATTTGCTATATCAGTTTCCTTTAATGAACACTGACAAATATAGTAAAGAAAGAGAGGGTTTATTTGGTTTAAACATTCCAATCACAGTCCATTTTAGACAGAAGCCAAGGCAAGAACTGAAGCAGAGAACATGGAGGGAAGCTGGCTTGTTCCCCATGGCTTATTTAAGCAGCTTTTATATACAACTCAGGGCCATCTGCCCAGTATTGGGCTGGGCCCTCCCACATCTAATATTAATCAAGTAAATACCCCTACAGACAAGCTTACAGCCCAACCTGATGAAGGCATTTTCTCAATTGATGTTGCACCTTCTCAGATAGCCATAGAATGAGTTTATGTGACAAAAAAAAAGAAAATAGGGTAATAACCAGCAAAGAATGGTTGGTAGTTAACAAGAGTGTTTATTGAAGAACCAGCTATAGGCAAATGGATGACGTACTGAAAGCACATAAGACAAAACAGCCCTTCTTACACTCATGTCCATGTTTGTGGTTTGTTTTTTTCACTGTTGGTGGTTAAGTAAGGAAGCGCTAATATACAGTAAAGTATTGTATCTTATCAATTATGTTACCTTAAAAGGGTGACATTGAAGTTTAAAGAAACCACTATTATATATATTATATTAATAAACGTATATTATATTAATAAATATATTAATATATAACCACTATTATATATTATATATATTATATATATAATAGTGGTTTTATATATATATTTATATATATATATATCACTGAAGGGAAGATGTACTAATTGGTTAAGATAAAGAGAATTTTTTTTTCAATCCCGGTTTAGAAGTACAATTCTCTAATCATTTTCTTTGCACACTTACTACCTTTTCTTTGAAGGACTCTGTTAGGGTTGCAGAAACCTGTTATCCATTTGTGTTCACACAAATGCTTTCTCCTCCATGAGTGACAGCATGGTATCACTTACATAGCAAAACACAGAGGAAAAGCTGTTCTTCCAGAATATGGGACTGATATCTGTAAAAGATGGTAAATGTGACCCAAGATTCAAAGACTTTGATCATACCACGTGTCATTCATTCACTCGCTGAGTCAACACTTGTTGTGCATGTTCCACACATTTTCCTGTGCTTTTACTACTTCAGGAAATATATATTATTTTTCACTTTCCAATTAAGCTTCTTTCTAAAACTCTAGCTTTCTAAATATGACTTGTCTTAAAATATAACAGTAATTTTTATAAAAGTCAATTTTCCATTTATTAATAAATCTAGGTTTGCCTCATAGAGATAACTCCTTCATTCAAATAGTTCATACTAGCATATTAAAGACACCAAGATTTTCAATTTTTCAATGTTATTTTATCAATAAGATGCTATATATTTGAATTCTCATTATTAGGGGCAAATTTTCCTTATACAAGACAATTGAACATAAAAATGACTTGAGCTATTCTTTTGGAAATGAGAACACTAAAGTCCAGAGTACAAGTCAGCCGACAGGTAGCCTTGGCTTCCTAGCTCCCATTCTCCTTGTCCTATACTGCTCTCAGAAATTCCAGAGCCCTCAGAATTGCAGAATGGGAATTGGGGGGAAGTTGCAAATTTCAAGCCCACTTCCTCTTATAAAGGTTTGACACCATCCCCAAAACAGCACAACTAAGTGAGGTCCAAGTGCTCAAACTTATGAGCCTGTATGAATATTTCATATCAAAATAATAATATATACATAAAAGCACACACATACGTATATATGTATATACATACATACATATATATATGTACATATATGTTGGTACATTGTCTGACTTATTTATTAGATATTCCAATTGTGAGACTAATGAATGTTATTACAAAAATCAGTTCATTTTTGTAATATAAAATATTCTACTTTAAGAACAATCATCAATTATTTGTTTACATTTGTGTTGTTTTGAGCTGTTGACTGTTATAAATAATTATGCTATAATTTATGCTGTGCTTGTCTCTTGGAGTACATTTGTGCTGTATTTATAAGAGTATGTACTGAAAATGCACTGCTGTGTAGTAAAGCATGGTGTACTCAGCTTCAGTAAATGCTGTAATCTTCCCAAATCAATTGTGCAAATAAATGCTCCCCTGACCAGTTTACAAGATTCCAGCTGTTCTTAGGACCTCCTCCAGCCTCAATATCTACTGTACAAATAAGACATTCTTTTGGCAATACTTGTATTGTGGATTTAGTTTGTATTTCCTTGAACGAATTATGAGGCCAATAAGGTTTTTATTAAAATAATTTTTTCCCTTTAATTGAAAGTAGTTTTATTTTCTCACATATGTATCCTGATTATAATTTCCCCACTCTTTACTCCTCCCAGGTCCTCCCCTCCTCCCATTCCACTCCCTTTTTTTCTCTCATTAGAAAACTAACAGGCTTCCAAGGAATAATAATAAGATAATATATAATAAGATCAAGCAAAAACTGTCACATCAGAGTTGGACAAACTAAACAAAAGGAACAAAGCTCAAGAGATGGAACAAAATACAGAGATCCACTCATTTGCACACTCAAGAAGACCATAAAAACACTAAATTGGGTGCCATAAATATATACACAAAGGACTTGTAAGGTAAAAGGAGAGAAGAAAATAATATTCATGTAAAATAAAATAAAAATAAAATAATTAGATACAATTTTAATTTCTGGGTCAGAGTTGGGGGCTTGTGTCCACTTCTTCAGCTCCAGGACCCTATCGGGTGCAGACCCATGTAGGCACTGTGCATGCAACCTCGGTCTCTTTGCCTTAATATATCAAGTTAGAGGGCCTTGATTTCTTAGTGTCCTGAATCTTCTCTGGTCTTTGTATTATTACTGCTTCCTCTTCAATGGGGTTACCTGAGCCCTGAGGGGAAGGATTTGATAGAGACATCCCATTTAGGGCTAAGTGATCCAAGATCTCTAACTCTCTGCATAATGTCTGGCTGTGGGTCTCTTCATTTGTTCTCAACTGCTACAAAAGAAAGCTTCTCTTATGATGGCTGAGCAAGGCACTGTTCTATGAATATAGCAGGATATCATTGGAATAAATTTATTGCTAATTTTATCTATCATCTATCTATCTATCTATCTATCTATCATCTATCTGTCTATATATCTGCCTATCTATCTATCATCTATCTATCTATCTATCTATCTATCTATCTATCTATCTATCTATCTTAGAGTATTAGTATTTGGATTTACCCTAGGCCGCTAAGCTCTATAGTCTCAGGTTCTTGGTTACCCAAGCAGTATTGTTAGGTATGGGTTCAATCAGGAATATTTTAATGTATTTTGTAGCTTTGAATATTTGAAAATCTCTCTTTAAAAAATGTCTGTTTAAATATTTCTCTATGTGTTTCATTGAGATCCCCCTCGTTTTTGTTTGAAAGCTTTTTTGCTTTACTACATGTTTCACATATCAGTGTCTCTCAAATATGAATGGTTTTACTCAAAGACATATGCAGAAATGTATGAGAACGTTTCTGTTTGTCCCAAATGGAAGATTGCCATTGGCAACAAGTGGACAGACCAAGCTGTTGCTGAATAACCTACATTATCCAGGATAGGCTTTCATCTCTAAGAGCTTGATCCAGCCTGCAGGGCAACAGTGAGAGAGACTGAGACATTATGACATCTGTATGAATAAATAAGATACAGCCTATATTGTGTTAAGCTTAATAAAGTATACATGACTGCCACTCTGGGGTTTACTTTTCATAACTATTTGTTTAATGAATAGAAGATCTTAAACTGAAGGTAATGTCTTTGTTTAATGTCAATACTCAGTTTCATTGAAAACATATTTGCCTCTTCTGAATCACAGAAATATTGCACCTTTCAAATCTTAGTAAACATTGCCCAGCAGATGATCTCAGAGCTACTAAGTTTTTGAAATATGACTGGTAAAGGCAAAGAGGTGCTGTAAGTGTAAAATATAGAATATACATCAATGAATATAATGGAAAGCAAATACGTAACAGACAGCATTTTTCCATATTGACTATGTGCTAAAATGACAACATGAATATGTGTCAATAAATAAAATATGTAACAAAATCAATTTCATACATACCTCACATTATATCTCTATTGGACAGGACTTCTGATGATGTATATTGTTTTACAGTTCACAGTTTGATTCACAGTTCCCATGCCATGGATTTTAACATGGTGTTCTATCTTCCAAATGCTCAATTGTCCTGCATGGTAAGATACAATCTTTTATTTCAGCACTTTGATGTCTCATATATTCTTGTTCAAATGATCTTCACATAAGATGGTCAGCTTGAGATCTTTATTCTATTCCAATAACTGATTTCTTACTGTTGTATCAATAACATACTATTTTATCTGTTAACAGTATGTCTAATATTGCTAAAAATACTCTCATTTCTGTTCTTGTGGCTATTTTTTCTTCCATGTAATGGAAGAAAATTTTGTTCAAATTTCTATAAAAATATCCAGTTCCAACTAATTTAATATAGAAATTATATGAAGATAATTGACACATTAACCAATTTAATCTTCTACAACAAATATGGTTATACCCTCTCACACATGCTTACTTATTTCATTAATTTATCTTTTTAATTGTTACTGATAGAACATTCACAAATTTCTCTTTTTATCAGATGAACTTGCTAAATTAACTCATTTTGAATGACTCAGTCCTTCCTCTTCCTAGAATTCTCCTCATCTCTCACTCCATCTTTACTTCCTGCCTGGCTACCGGCCAATCAGCATTTTATTTATCAACTAATCAGAGCAACACATATTCACAGTATACAGAATGATATCCCACAGCACTTCCCCTTTTCTGTGTAAGGAAAAAGGAAGGTTTTAACTTTACCATAGTAAAATTACATATAACAAAACAGTTGTCAAGCAAGAATTATAGTTATAATATCTAGTCTCTTTGTATTTGACAAAATTAAAGAAAATACTCTATACTATATTTATGAGTCTAAAGTTTCATATCTGATTTATCTTTTATCATAACCAAGGAAAATTATAGCTATCTAGTCTTCAACTACATCAAAGAGCCTAGAAGGATATAATATTACCTAAGTAAACAGGAAGTGCATTGTAAGCAACTTCCAAAAATCTAGAATGACAGAGACATCTGGATGCCTGGACAGTAATCCAAAGTTCCTCTGCAATGTTGGGGCATCTTTCTTTAGCCTATAGGCCTAGAGTCTCTCAGTTGCTTTCCTCTGTGTTCTTTAGAATATTTGGCAGTCTCCTTGGTGAAACAGGAACCTGAAGAACCATTTTGCCTTGCAAAGTTCAGTGGTCACCTTCCTATGGATCCTGCATGTCCAGTTTATATAACGTATTATCAGCAGTCCAGGCAAGAGCAGTTTCTTGACCAAAAGGCTATTTTTGCCAAGAAGAAGGTAAATTCCATACAGAGTGTCTTCGATCTCCGTCTTTATCTTTGAAGTAAATTGGTGCTGCCAGGAACAGGCATGTCTCACTGTCTAGAAAATCTAAATTTTTAAAACATTTTAAATGCCATATTCTGTGGGTCTTTGAAGTATTTGACGATTACCTACCTAATTGAAATATATCTATGCATATCTAGAAAACTTAACTAACATGAATATAAGTGATTGTCATAGATGACAAATTATTAATCTGTATTTCTTAATTATCCATTACAATTTCAAATGAGCTGTACAAACATAATACCTTAAACAAGAGTAGGAATATACATACAATATAACAAAATTAACTTTAAATTTGTAATAAACTAAAATCTATAGCAATATAAAACATTTCAAACAAGTTGTTGTTCTTTAAAAGTAGATTCAATAATCTACTCTTCTATCCTATCGTATCTATATCCTATATATCTATATTATATCCCCCTTTCTTCCTTTAGAAAGAGGTTGCATTTGTAATCAACTTGCTTTAAATAAAAATAAACATTTATAAACAATATTTTGGGAATTTGGGCATAGCTTCTCCTACTACTTCCTGCTGGTTGAGGGCACTGGCAATTTTATGGGGATCCTGAGAAAATTAAGACTTGTGGTCAAGTCCTGACCTTAGTAGTTTGTGATGATGTACTCTCTGAGCCATTGCCTTGAAGCTGTTCTGGATGTTGGATCATCTGGAGACTTCTCAGAGGGACTTGGCTGATCAAACCTGATGTGTCTTAACCTGGAACAAATCCATAGTCTCTTGCTTCTTGTGGAAACAAAAGCAGAGCCTCTTTTCCAAAGCAACATATCCTTAGTTCCAAATTTTGAAGTCAAGATACCTTTAAAATATACATATTGGTTTAACTGAGTAGCCTTTACAATCAAATGTCTCTCTGAAGTTAAAACTCCCAAAGACAATATAATCCAGACTCTATGTGATTTCCATCTATACCTGGCTTATTTTTTATATTACTTTTACTGTCCCTTTAAAGGCTTTACTTTTTAAAACTATTTATGTAACTGTCTGTATTCTTTTTTTTCTCTTTTCCAAGCCTATGTACATTTTTACCCACACTGCAAAACTTTTAAAGTATTATTCGATCTGAATCTGCCTTATTGTGAATCTATTGCTTTAAAATGCAGTATGGCTAGTACTGAAGTGGCAGCTTTGGCTTCTAACTCCACCCACCTCAGTTTTCCAACATGGCAAAACTACATTTACCACCAGCTCTGGGGGAACCATCTTCACCACCAACTCTGGGAAGCAGTGGGTCTATGCTTCCATCCAGCAGCATGTAGCCCAAAAACCTTTTCATTTTCTTCCTCATCCATCCATAACTCTCTATTCTACTTCCCTTTACTAATCTGTACCCTCTATGCTCCTTACTCTATACCTAACCTCTGTCGTTGAATGCATTGTACCTGCTCATCATTGACTTAATAGCTAATATCATCATAAAAACAAATACCATTTTTGTCTTTCTGGGTCGGGGATACCTCACTCAGGATGATTTTTTTTCTAGTTCCTTCCATTTGCTAAAAATGTCATGATGTGATTTTTTTTTAACTCCTGAGCAAATACTCCATTGTGTAAATGTACCACATTTTTTTTATCCGTTCTTTTGTTGGAGGACATCTAGGTTGTTTCCAATTCATGCTATTATGAATAGAGCAGCAATGACATGATTGAGCAAATGCGTCTGTGGCAGAATGAAGTACCTTTTGGGTATATATCCAAGACAAACAGCTGGATCTTGAGGTATGTCAATTCCCATCTTCCTGAAGAGCCACCACATTGTTTTGCATAGTAGCTATACAAGCTTGTAATTCCACTCACAATGGATGAGTGTTCTTCTTACTCCATATGTTCAGCAGCACAAGCTGTCACTTGTTATATCGATCTTGATCGTTCCTGTGGTTTAAGATGGCGGTGGTGGCGCATGCCTTTATTTTCAGCACTCGGGAGGCAGAACTAGGCGGATCTCTGTGAGTTTGAGGCCAGCCTGGTCTACAGAGTGAGATCCAAGACAGGCATCAAAACTACATAGAGAAACCCTGTCTCAAACAAACAAACAAACAAACAAAAGAAATCTCAAAGTAGTTTTGATCTGCATTTCCCTAATAGTGAAGGATGTTGAATCTTTGTTTAAGTGTTTCTTAGACATTTGGGTTTCCTCTTTTAAAAATTCGCTTTTTAAATCTAAATCCCATAATAAATTGGATTATTTATTTTCTTGTGATCTAGCTTTTTGAGTCCTTTATAACTTTTTTTTACTGAATCCATTTTAATATAGAATTTTCATTAGGGTAATGGTGAGTTGATGGCAATAACCTTGTGAGTTTATAAGTTGAGATTTCTTTTTATTTCCTACTGTTTTTAATCTTTCTCTCTTCCATTCCACCTTTTTTCCTTCTCTTCTTTCTTCTTTTTCTCCCTCCTTCCTCACTCCCTTGTCCACATCGTTTCATGATGAGTTTCTGAGTTTCTAAATACCAATTATTAACATTTCAATGTTCTATTTCATTATTTTCTACTCTTCAATTGTTGATATTCCTTTTACTCTGTCATCCCTTCACTTGTGGAAGGATCAAAGAACTATTCTAGCTTTGTACATATTATCAGTTTTTAAACTCTTATTTTCAAATGCAAAATCATGATATATGTATCTATTTTCATGTTTTTAGTCTTTCAGTGAAATCTTAGTTACTATTGATTTGTAATACAGATGACATTTTCTACCAGTGTGTTTAATCTGCACTGATGTCATCCTTGCATTCTTACTGGTCAGTTGTGCAGTTCCTAGGACTTTTTTACACATCTTGATGCCTGTGGAAGTCTTACCACTGTCCATTGCCACTGGTATACATTCACACTTTGTGCAACACACAAAGATTAACTCAGACTCAGTATAGCACCATTATATAAAATGGAATTGTGTTTTTAAAAGAGTGATGTCCTTTAAAATGACCTTCCTCAAGAGATTTTTCTGATTTTTCAATGTAGTAAGAGAAGTATAGCCTCAGTTCAATATGGGGTACTGAATTGACTGGCAAACTAGCTTGAGTATGTTGGGTGCCTACAAATCATGAATTACCCCTTACCTTTACTATTTGTACTTCCTGGTCATTGAAAATAGTTGCAGGCTCTTTAGCTAGGTTAAGTTTCTACCAGACTTTAAATACCCATTTTCTTGCAGAATGTGAAACCACCAATGACTATAGATTGTCTTATCAATATCTTTCTGAAGGCTTTTCTGCTGCTTAACATGCTTTTCCCATAGAAAGGCCCAACTCTATGCTAGTCTTGCTTTTTATGCTACCCTGCTCTGCAGAGTAGTTATCCATTATGCCTGCCTGTGCAGGAAGACTTGGACTTTCAACCTTATCTGCACAACTAGATTGAGAAGTTTTCCTCCCCCTGCTTCTTAGACTTACTTCCTATTTGGCCTTTGACCATTCAACACACGCCAGTTTAGTGTTTGATTTCTGTTTTAGTGGACTCATTTTGGGGAAGTGGAGAGCTGGTCAGCTAGCTGTTAAGAGTGGTTGCTGTTCTTCTGGAGGAGGAAACAAGTTCAATTGAGAGCACCCAAGTCAGGCAGCTTACAACTGCCTGTAACTCAAGCCCTGGGGCATCTAATGTCTTCTTCTGGCCTCAGCACAAACCTGGCACTCTCTCTCTCTCTCTCTCTCTCTCTCTCTCTCTCTCTCTCTCTCTCTCTCTCTCTCACACACACACACACACACACACACACACACACACACACAAGTAAAGGAGTCTTGTTTGCCTCTATTACCCTTGAAGGTTCAGTCAGTGCGGCAGAAGCCTGACTTGAACTTTTTATTCTCCTGCTTCCACATCCCAAGTGTTAGGCTTAAACGTGTTTACAACCACAGCTAGCTCACACTACATTGAGTTGATAATTGTGCTTAGAAGTAAAAGAGTGACCATGATGGATCAATTAATCTCTTAAGGGTCTGTGGTATTATAGTTTTATGAAAACATCTCCTGCATTCAAAGAGACTGAACTTTTGAAATACGTCACAACTAAGTGAATAATACACCATGAGGTCACTTAAGGCTTAACATGCTAGCATATCATCTTCTCAGCCTGTTTAAGTTTAACCCCTTTAAAGAGAACAACGAGATGCTTTTCATTTCCCATGTAATCTGCTTTTACAACCTAAGCTAAATGCACAACTTTAATCTTAAATTATGTACTTTTCCATTGCACTATGTGTGTACATGTTGTGGCAATCGTTTGCTGGAGGCAGCCAAAATGATGGATAAAAATATCTGCCATAAATGTTGGAAATAACATATGGAGATAGCTTAATAGCATCTGTTTGCAGTGATGTTTGCTTTTCTGGGTGCTTCTTGGTATGTTGGGGTCAATAAAATGATTTCTTACACTGTAGAACTCTGCTAAATACTTGTGTTAAGAATTCTTCATCTCTTTCCCATGCTATGCTCTCTGTCCTGTTCAATACAGAGTAAAGGCTTTTCCTAGGGTCATACATAAGGGTAGTCAGACATTAGATAAAAATCAGATGCATCTGACAGACTATAAGCAATACAGTAACCTTAGACTACAGATAGCTGAACAATGTAGGAAAAGAAATGGAGCTTACTCCTGAAAAAACAATTCCAAGAAGTGCTTCATTTTCATTTCTTGATGTAAGAACAAATGCGTTTTGGTGCCTCTAAGTTATCTTTAATGGAATAACAAACCTAAAGGTTTTCAAACAAATCTCTTGTGGAGAGGAGGATATATCTGAAGTCCCTTTAAGCCTGATTTTCAGAAATATTCATCCATTTGAAATGTTCATTTTCTTTAAATGTAAATGAGGTGTGGAGAGAGGTTATTTTGGCAAACTACTATTAGTCTAAATTGAGATGATAAAAGATCTTACTGGAGAAAATCTAATTCCACATCTATGGAAGTGGTCAAACACAAATAGATTGCTCACACAATTGTAGAAAGCTGCTATTGAATTTATTAAGGGTCATCTGATATGTTAATGACAAGTTCAAGAACTTAATATCTCATTCATTTTGCTTAAGACTACAGGTTGTATAAGAACCTAGAGTTGTTTCAAGTGTCCGTGGAGTATAAGACATTTCTTCAAAACAGGAAGGAGCAGCCGAATAGAACACAAGAAATGAAAGAATGGGAGTCAAGAGGTCCTATCTATTTATTTCCTTTCTCTTTCGTTTCCTTAAAATTATACTGCTCTTTTTTAAGTTATTATGTACGTGTGTACACACTTTGCTAGGACCTACATATGCAGTTAGATTCTCTTTCTCACGCCGATAAGATGTATTTTAAAAGAGAAAGGATGGGTAATGGAGAAAAATAGGGAGAGAGAAGGAAGGGATGTTTGTGTGTCAGAATAACTGTGGTTTTATAGTACATAGTTTCGCCCTATAGGGCAATAACATTTTGCCTTGTAGGGCAATATCTTTTGTTTCTGTTTTGTGAAATAATTTGAAGAGTGTTAGCATTAACTCTTCTTTGAATGTCTGGTAGAATTCTGAATTAAAACAATCTAGTTCTTGGCTTTTTTTTTTTTAATTGGAAGATTTTTAATGACTGCTTATATTTCACTGGGGGTTATAGGTCTGTTCAAATTGCTTATCTGATATTTATTTAACTTTGGTAGGTGGTATATTTCAAGAAAATTATTCATTTCTTTTAGATTTTCCAATTTGATAGAATACAGGTTTTTAAAGTAAAT
The DNA here is from genome assembly GCF_949786415.1 of Peromyscus eremicus. NCBI lineage: Eukaryota > Metazoa > Chordata > Mammalia > Rodentia > Cricetidae > Peromyscus > Peromyscus eremicus. Next base: position 77,071,789 of record NC_081418.1, read on the forward strand.
CCTTAGGATTTTCTGGATTTCCTCACTGTCTGTTGCTATGTCCCCCTTTTCACTTTTAGTTTTGTTAATTTTCATCTTCTTTTTGCCTTTGAATTAATTTGGATAAGGGTTTGTCAATCTTATTTGTTCCCCCTCGAAAAACAACCCTCTTTGTTTCATTTATTCTTTGTATTGTTTTTCCTAATTTATTAATATCAGCCCTGATTTTTATTATTTCTTGCCATCTGCTCTTTTTAAGTGTGATTTCTTCTTGTTGTTCTAGAGCTTTAAGGTATTCTGTTAATTTGCTATTAAAAGATCTCACTTTTTTTTTAAACATAGGCACATAAAGACCCAACAAAGAAAAAGAATTACAGACAAATTTCTTTTAGGATCTTAGATGCAAAAATACAAAATAAAATACTTGCAAATTGAATCCAAGAACACATAAAAAAGATTATCCACCATAATCAAGTAGGCTTCATCCCAGAGCTGATTCAGAGTTGGTTCAATATACTTAAATCAATAAAAGTAATCCACCACATAAACAAAAAAGCATAACAACTCTACAAATGCAACCCACCAAAACCAACCAAACAACAGCAACAAAAACCCCACATGATCATCTCCTTAGATGCAGAAAAGACATTTTGGCAAAAACACAATGCCCCTTCACAATCCACATCCTAGAGAGATTAGGGATATGGAAAAAATGGACATACCTCAACATAATAAAGGCAGTTTTCAGCAAACACATAGCCAACATAAACTTAAATGGAGAGAAGCTCAAAGTAATTCATTAAAATAAGGAAGAAGACAAGTGCCCACTCTTTCTGTACTTATTCACTATAGTTCTTGAAGTCTTAGCTAGAGCAATAAGACAGTATAATAAACCAATGCAATAAATGAAGAAGTTAAAGAATCTTTATCTGCAGATGATATGATATTATATACAAGTGACCTGGAAAGTACTACCAGGACACTCCTACAGTTGATAAACATTTTCAGCAGAGTAGCTGAATACAAAATTAACTCATAAAACTTAGTAGCACTCCTATATACAAATGACAGAAGAGATGGCAAAGAACTCAGGGAAAAAACACCCTTCACAATAATCTCAAATACTATAAAATGTCTTGGAGTAACTCTAAATAAGCAAGTAAAAGACTTGTATGATAAAGACTTCAAGTAAAGATATCAGAAGAGGGACATTATCTCCCACGCTCATGGATCCATTAGATGAAATAGTGAAGATAGCCATTCTACTGAAATCAATCTACAGATTTAATACTATCAAACCCAGACTCGTTCCCTATCAAAATTCTAACACAATTATTCACATATCTTGAAAAGACAATTTTCAACTTCATAAGAAAACACACACACACACACACACACACACACACACACACACAAAACCCATAATACCTAAAACAATCCTAAATATTAAAATAAGTACTATAGGTATCATAATCTCCAATTTCATGTTTCAAGTTGTACCCACGACCTTAAAGCTCTAACCCACGACCCTGAGATTAAGAGTCTCATGCTCTACCGCCTGTGGTGGTACTGTGTTCCCCAAAATATTGTGTACCTTAATAAACTTATCTGGGGTCAGAGAACAGAAAAGCCACTAGATACTTAAGATAGGCAGTGATAGCACATGCCTTTAATCCTAGCATTTCAGAGGCAGAAATCCATGTGTTCAAGGATACAGCCAAGCATGGTGACTCACACCTTTAATCCCAGAAAGCAAGCCTTTTATCCTAGGGAGTGGTGGCAGAAAGCAGAAAGGTATATAAGGCATGAGGACCAGAAACTAGAAGCATTTGGCTGGTTAGGCATCTGGCTGGTTAAACTTTCAGGCTTCTAGCAGCACAGTTCAGCTGAGAGCCATTTGGATATAAGGACACAGAAGCTTCCAGTCTGAGGAAACAAGATCAGCTGAGAAGTTGTCCAGGTGAGGCTAGCTGTGGCTTATTCTGTCTCTCTGATTTTCCAGTGTTCACCCCAATAACTGGCCTCAGGTTTGATTTTATTAATAAGACTCTTTAACATTCCTGATACACTACAAAGCCATAGCAATAAAAAATAGTATAATATTGGCACAAAAACATTGATGAACAAAATGAATTGAAGATCTAGACATAAATCCAAACAACTATGGATACCTAAAAATATGCTAGAAATATACACTGGAAAAGAGACAGAATCATCAACAAATGGTTCTGGTCAAATCAGATGGCTGCATGCAGAAAAATTCAGATAGATTTGTATTTACCCCCCCTGAACAAAATTTAACTTCAAATGCATCAAAGACATCAACATAAAACCAGACACATTAATCATAATAGAAGAGTAAGTGAGGAATAGTCTTGAACTCATTGGCACAGAAATGTCTTCCTGAACAAAGCACCAATAGCACAGCTAAGATAAACAGATAATAAATGAGACCTCATGAAATTGAGAAGCTCCTGCAAGGCAAAAACACCACATTTGGACAAAATGGCTGACTACAGAATAGGAAAATATTTTTTTACCAACAACACATCTAACAGATGGCTAATATGCAAAACATATAAAGAAATAAATAAACTAGATATCAAGAAAACAAACCATTCAATTAGAATGGGGCACAGAGTTAAAGAGAGAATTCTCAATAGAGAAAACTTAAATGTCTGAGAAATACTTAAAGAAAATTTCAATATCCTTAGCCTTCAGGGAAATTCAAATCAAAACTATTTGAGATTTCATCTTACACCTGTCAGAATAGCTAAGATCAACAAATTAACATCCCATGCTTGTGAGGATATGGAGGAAAAGGAACACTCCTCCATTGTTGGTGAGAGTGCAAACCATACAGCCACTATGTAAATCAGTGTGGCAGTTCCACAGGAATATGGGAATCAATCTACCTAAAGATGCTGCTATACCACTCTGCTTTATCCTATCACAGAGACACTTGTTCAACTATGTTTGTTGTTACTCTACTCAAAATAGCCAGAAATTGGAAACAACCAAGAAGTCCCTCAACAGAAGAATGAATAAAGAAAATGAAGTACATTTACACAATGGAATATTACTCAGAAATTAAAAAAAATATGAAGTTTGCTGTGAACAGATGGGACTAGAAAGAAACAAACAAAATTATTCTGAGTGAGGTATCCCAGATGCAGAAAGACAAATATGGCATGTATTATGTGGATATTATCTCTTAAGTCAATGCTAAGCAAGCTATAATCCATAGAACCATAGAAGGTAGGTACATAGTAAGGGACTAAAGTTGTGGTTCTCAACTTTCCTAATTCTGAGACCCATTAATACAATTCCTCATGTTGTAGTGAGCCCCAACCATGAAGTTATTTTCATTGCTACTTCATAACTGTAAATTTGCTACTGCTATGAATTATAATCCAAATATCTGAGGTGTAGATGGTTTTAGGCAACCCCTGTGAAAGGTCATTTGAACCCTGAAGGATCTTGACCCACAGGTTGAGAACAACAGAGATCTGTTTAAGGGAGAGAAAAATAATAGATAGTTATGGGAGGATGGGAAGAGTTGGAATGGGAGGATCAAGTGGGAAGGGAGAGATAAGTGAGGGTTATTGGAGTGAATATGGGGGAGAGGAGATGGCTTAAATTATGGGGTGTTTAAGGAGTGGAATTCTAATGTAGTAGAAGCTTCCTAAAATATATATGTATATGAAGGCTGTGTAAAAGAAGTAGCCAAATAATGTGGGATTAGAAGTCTCAACTAGCTACTTCTTGTCACCAAATGAAGTTTCCAGTACTGAGAGTGGGTTACACCTAATTGAGTTGTTGACCCAAGCAGTTGCAAAGGAATCCCAAACAACCCAGTCTATTGCCAAGAATATGTTACTCTCCACAAACTGACACCAAGGCCCCTGAAGATAATATCTACACAACTCATTCAAAATAAAGATGTCACGCTGGTGCCCCCATAGAGCCTTCACCCCTAAATTCTATTGTTTCTGGTATGGGAAAGGACTCTCCTTGCTATCAAAAGGAAAATATAAACACCAAGCCAGCCACCAAACCTTTACATGTAATGATGTATGACCTGCAAGATATGCTAGGGCAGTGGTGGCACAAGGCTTGTGAAACTAACCAACCAATAACTGATACATAAGGTCACCTCAGTGAAATAAAACCCATACCCAACACTGCTTGGGTGGCCAAGAACATGAGACTAGATGTCCCAGGGACCTAATGGAAAACCAAATAATACTATTCTAAAAAAATGTAGTGATAAGTTAACTCCTGGTGGTATTCTGCTATACTCACAGATCAGTGCCTTGCTCAGCAATAATCAAAGAAGCTTCCTTCTGCATCAAATGGAAAAAATTACAGAGACCCACAGAAAGACATTACATGGAGAGAGAGAGATGTATTGAAACATTCAGGTTTAAATGTGACGTCTCCATAAAATCCCACCCCTCAGAGCTCAGGGAACCCCATGGAAGAGAGGGTAGAAAGAGTGTAAAAGCCAAATTGGTTGGAGGCACCAAAAAAAAACAAGGTCCTCTAAATCAACATGAGCAAAAGTCATTCATGTGAACTCTCAGAGACTGTGGCAGCATGCACAAGGCCTGAAAAAGTCTATACCAGGTCCTCTGCATATATATTATGCCTTACAGGTTTTTTTTATGGGACTCCTAATTGTGCAAACCAGTATGTCTTTGGTTCTTGTGTATCCTCTTGGACTTTTTTTTCCTTCTGTTGATTTGTCTTGTCAAAAGCTTTGATGTAATAATTTCTGTCTTATCTTACTATATTTTATCTTGTTATCTTTTAAAAATGAATGAATAAATAAATAAATTGATGAATGCATGGGTAGATGGATTCATGGATGGATGGATAGATGGATGAAAACCTATCCATTAGGGTAACAATTAATAACTGAACTTTCATCCATCATTACATTATCAGTTTCTTCAATGTAATAAAACTAGGTATATCAACTACTCCAGGGCAAGCTTCATTCAGGAGAATTGACCGTACAATGAACTCCACCGTTTTTTAGTGTTTGGTAGTTTTATTTTTCTTTTTTGGGGGGTGTTATTTTATTTAATTTTCTTTTTTTCAGGAGAGATTGTGTTGTTATATTTGATTTCTATTTGTTTGTTGAGAAAGAACTTAAAGTTTGGTAGCTAGGGCTTGGGAGAGAATCTGGAAGGAGTCAGGGGGAAGGGAAGGATATAATCAAAATATATTTAAATTTAAAAATTGTTTCAAATATTAAAAATATAATGATAACAAAGATACCAGGAGAGAGAGAGAGAGACAGTAATTTGTTTTAAGTTATTTTCAAAATAGTAACATTTGACTAGCTGAATTTATTTAATGTTATTTTCATTCATTTTTTTTTCTACATCAACAAACTTTCTCCTTGAAATAAACTTTATGTTTCAGAATGTCAGTTATGTTGAATGTAGAGACTTCCTCTCTCTTCTCTCTATTTTTGAAAAACATGTGCAGCACTTGTCATACAGGAAAAACTTAATATTTATTAATAAAAAAGAGGAATGACACCAAATTTCAGACTTTTAGAAAATGTCCCAATAGTAAAACAAAAAGAGATATACAAGGTGTGGTGGTTTGAAATAAAATGGCCCCCTAAAGAGAGCAGCACTATTAGGAGGTGTGGCCTTGTTGGATGACGTGTGTCTCTGTGGGGGTGGGTTTTGAGTTCTCTTTTGCTCAAGCTTCTCTCAATATGACTGTCAATGACTTCCTCTTGCCTGCAAGATATAGAGCTCTCTTCTCCAGCACCATGTCTGCCTGAACACCACCATGCTCTTTGCCAGGATGATAATGAACTAAATCTCTGAAACTGTGAGCCACCCCTATTAGATGTTTTCTTTGTAAGAGTTGCCACGATCATGGTGTCTCTTCACAGCAATAAAAACCCTAAGAAAGAAGTGGTACCAGGGACTGGGAAATTGCTGTGATAGGTTTGGTCATGTGGGGTTGTTTTTTTGGAGGAATTTGGACTTTGTTACTTCGGGTTATAGAAGCAGTGGAATGGGCCATACTAGTAGGAGCATGGAAGACAGAGGTGCTAAGAGTTACTTAAATGTCTGGGGGGCTTGGTTCAAGAGGTTTCAGTGGATAATTTTAGTATGTTGTCTAGAGATCATTCTTGTAATATTTTAGTGAAGGAAGTGGTAGCCTTCTGCCCTTGTCCAAAGAGTTGCCTGAGGCTAAAGTGAAGAGTCTTGGACTAATCCCATTGGCTGAAGAAATCTCAAAATAGCCTAGTATAGACTCTGTTATGTGGATACTAGTAGTAACTTTAATGAAGACTTATAATGAAAAGGAGCTAGATAAGCAGAGTAAATTACAAAAAAAAATAAATTTAAGGGGAAAAAAAGCACCAAGAATTGGAATGGAACTAAATTCTGTGTTCAAGAGATAAATAGATTAAGAAATGGAATAAAGGGAGTGGTGACCTCAGGGCAAGATCCCACCCAGCTAATTTTCCTACTTGTGGAAAGAAACTAAAGAAAACTTTAGAGCCAGGTGTGGTTGGGGACACCTTTAATCCCAGCACTGGGAAGGCAGAGGCTGGAGGATCTTTGAGTTTGAGGCCAGCCTGGTCACAGAGCAAGTATTGGGACAGATATAATTGGACAAGCAAGCCATAACAAGCAGCAGAACTTGGAAGCTTCAGCCACATGGTTCTGGTTTTAGAGTTAAGGATAGAAGAAAGGAGTTATAGAATAAAGCCACTGAAGCTAGGTATGTGTCAGGGGTGTCTGTGAATGGAGAATGTGTCCTAGAGGAAAGGCCATTGCCTGAAGCTGTGAAGGTGAAGTCTGGATTGCCCTGGAGAACCCAAGATGTTAGAGAGGCCAGAGTCATTGGATACTTGCCAAGGAGAGCTCCTAACAGGAGCAAGTGGAACCAGCCCAAAAGAAAGAAGTATATTGTAGTCAATAAAGCTGAATGGAGTTGGAAATGTGGGGAGTGTTTTGACATAAGACATGGAGATGTAGAGTTAGGATGTTTGCCTGGCTGAGTTTTAGTCTGGCCTTGGTCTGGGATTTCCTTACTCTGCTCCATTCCCTCTGTTTTGGAATGGTAATATGTATTCTGTGCCATTATATGTTTGGATGTATGTGATCTGCTTTTGATTTTGATTTTTACATATGGTTACAGTTAAGAGATAGCCATGTGTCTCAGAAGAGGCGCTGGACTTTGAAATAAATTTGAGACTGTTGTAGACTATGTGGACTTTTAAAGTTGGACTGAAGGTATTTTTGCATTATGATAGGGCTTTTGGGGCCGGGGAGTGAAGTGTGTTGGTTTGAAAGAAAATGGCCCCCAAAGGAAGTGGCACTATTGGGAGGTGTGTGGCCTTGTGGAAGGAAGTGTGTCACTGTTAGGGTAGGCTTTGAGGTCTCTTGCTTAAGCTTTCCTCAGTGTGACTGTTAGTTGACTTTCTGTTGTCTGCAAGATGTAGCACTCTCAGCTCCAGCACCACATTTGCCAGCACACCACCATGCTCCCCACAGGATGATAATGGACTGAACCTGTGAAACTGTAAGTGAGCCACCTCAATTAAAATGTTTTCTTTAAGGAGTGTTACATTGGGGTTTGGGGGTTTAGCTCAGTGGTAGAGCGCTTGCCTAGCAAGCTCAAGGCCCTGGGTTTCGATCCTCAGCTCCAAAAAAAAGAAGTGTTACCTCAGTCATGGTGTCTCTTCATAGCAATAAAAACCCTAACACATTAGGTAAATATCACCTAAGTGAATCAATGAACACACACACACACACACACACACACACACACACACACACGGTGGGGGGGCACAACAGAAACAGAGACAGAGACACACACAGAGGAGAGACTCTCTCACATGAAGACAAATTATCATCACAGGAGTATATTCATCAGAGGAAAGCTTCATTAGTAGAAATATTTTAAAGCTCTAAGCTTTAACTTAGACAGAAAAAGGTAAACATTGCATGGTGTAAAAAATGTTGGTTGCTTCTAAGGAAAGTAACTTCAAAGAAAAGTCAATATCCCTGTAGTTTATTCCAAAAAGCTGGGTGTGGTGAAGAGCAATCCTATACTACCCAGGCACCTGCTAGGTGGAGGTGGAAGTAACAATGCATATGTATTTAAAAACTGTGCTTAACAGTTCACTGGCATACAGATTCCCTACTTCTTCCCATCTCTGCTCTCTTTAAACCAGAAACGAAAATTCTGTTTCTTTCTGATGCCCCTTCAAAGATATGTTGTACACATGAGATGCCAGGCTGCACAATGCCAGCCTGTGCTCCTTGGCAGAACGCACTTTAGGAACTGTTCAACAGAAGCCTGTAGTCCTTTGAAAGTTGGGAAAGTGGTGAATAACAGATTTGATTTAAAATAAAGGAGCATAATCTATCTTTAAATCAGCTTTCCTTGAAAAGCAACATTCTACAACTTTCATAAGTGCTTCTTGAGCTTTTCCTTCATAAAGTTATTTCATTTTGCTTGAAATCCCCAGGTAAGGGCATTGGATCCTCTTCCTTTTCCTTTTCTCCCTATTCTTACTTCTCATCAACTTCTGAAAATTCTCCTGTATTGCTCCATGCAGCCCAGAGGCAAACTTTTAGATTTTCCAAAATTGGTTTTTAGTTGAGACAAATATTTGAGAAGAAAATATGATATAAAAAAAGAAAACAAAGAAAAAGTTAAAAAAAAAAACAACATAAGAGATATACTTGGTATTTACAACAAGTTAGTAGCTAAGTCCGTCCTTGCTAACAACATGATGAAAGCGTACCCTCTAACTAAATGCTGGGCTTTCATTTGCATGCTTTAGTTTTTTGTCCTTTGCTGTTTGCTTTTCATTTCATTCATGTCTTACATGTAATTTTCTGTCTGTATAATTAATTATTAAATTAGCACTCAAGAGGGCAGGTCAAGGTAGTTGACACAAAGCTTATTAGGTTAAAAAAATTAATTCAAAATTAGGCAAATTTGTTCTGACTGTCCAAATAGCACTGCAGAAGTAATTTGAGTTACACTAAAACATTGCTACTCTTTTGTCCTCGCCTGTGCCAGTCCTGAAGTACAGCTCTCACTCTGCCATTGTCTTAGATATTCACAGAGACTTGCAAACATGAACGCTGAAAGATGGCCCAGGGCACTGTAGGTTCCAGGTGTGGCCACCTCTGTATGTGCTTCCATTCTTCAATACTATTTCCTCTGTCTGCTCAGGGAGCAGGTTAGAGTGGCTCACCATGAATGCTGTGTTCTTCTGGATAGTGGCTGTGCTATTGCTGCAGGACAAGAGAAATCAACTGCCATTCTAGAGACAGAATAAAGACAGGAGCTTCATGTTTAACGACGATGCAAAAGACTTAAAGATAAAATATTCTACTGCCAATAGAAAATAATAGTTTTAACCCATGTCCTCCTCTTTACGTGTGTGTGTGTGTGTGTATGTATGTGTTGTGAAATTACAACAATCATGTTTTAAAGTGATTCTTGAACTTGTCCAGTTTAAGAATAGTAAATATGTACCATATATAATCTTTCCTGTGATTAAATTTCTTGCATTATAATTCATTTTAAAGAATCAAGTCCAGTCCCATGGTTGTTGGTCTAAAGTTCATGAGCTTGGTTCCTGGATAAGTGAGACAGTTTTGTAGCTTAGTCTGCTTAAGGGGGCCACTGGCAGTGGGATCAAGATCTATCCCTGGTGCATGAACTGGCTTTTTGAAGCACATTACCTATGGTGGAACACCTTACACAGCCTTGATGCAGGAGAAGGGGCTTGGACCTGCCTCAACTGAATGTACCAGGCTTTGCTGACTCCCCATCAGAGGCCTTACCTTTTCAGAGGACGAAATAGTGGGTAGGGTGGGGGTGGTGGAAATGACTGGAGCGGGGGAGTGGGAGGAGGGAAGAGATGGAGATCTGTGGTTGGAATGTAAAATGAATAAAAATTTCTTAATAAAGAAAAATTATAATTTAGAAAAAAAAGAATCAAGTCGTTGACTTTCGTAATGTCATCATGCCTAAGAAAGACAATTATTTTTCCCACCATTCCAGAATTTAAAACAAAACAGTGCAGCTAGATCAAAAGGAGAATATGCTGGTATTTGGAATAGAAGCTTCCTTCTAGAAACTACATTTTAAATACATTTGATTTAAAAATACAAAAATATAGGTATCAGAGTTGAGGATTATTGAGATCAGGCTATTCCCTACACTGTTATCCTATGTTGTATAAAACACTGTCTTTTTTTCAAGCTATCCTTTGTACTAAGAGAATTCATTTACAAGTAGCATCTGTTTAGAGGGAAATGAATGAGTGAATCCCCTGAGTGGATCCAGAAACTGCACTTTCTCTCAGGTACTGTCCAACCAGAACATACTGATGAGTGACTTATTGATGGGGATAGAAAAAAAGCCACCCAATATGTTTATATAGATGAACTGAGACTAGAGGAACGCATGGGGGTATGAAAATCACCTTAGGAAACTTATCAGACATTCCATGCTAAGGAAAGAGGGCCACTCCCTTGCCTGGATTCAATAAAATGATGAACATCTAACAGTGCAGTCAAGTAGGGCCTTCCTGACCCTTCATCTGAAACCATCTGCGTGTTTTGGGAACTGATAAGAAAGGACTGGAGTTTTCAGCTCAGCTAGGTCCCCAGCTTTTGACGTAGCCTACTTGACTGCCTGCCTGTCCACCTGTTCACGAGACTGGACCCAGACCTAAATCTGGTATTTCCAGAGCTTGGACTCTGGCTCAGCCTTTCACCTCAGAGTTGGAACAGCTTCACTCTCATATCTTCATCCAGCAGCTCCCTCCAGCTGCTCTGCTTTGTTATCTCATCAATACAGACTATCTTTCAATCCACTTAGAAAATCTGCTGCCATCTCTAACTTGTGTTTATTTTGTAAACCATATATGCATAAATGTGTGTAGATATATTTCCTATGTGCTGTCTGGTATGAATTAATGTGAGTAATTTAAATTTAAATTAAAGAATTCTCATTTACTTTATGATTATATGATAAACTGCTGTCATTTAAATGCTCTCAACCTCTAAAATAAAATGGAACTTTCAGATAAGGCTTGTCTCTAAATAAAACATTTGTTTTATTCACACATTGAATTATCTCTTTTGCTTTTGAACATCTCCAAGAAAACACAAAAATTAATAGCCTTACAATTTTGTTCTAATGCCTGTTTTTATATACATACAAAATTACTAGATAAGTAATTTCATATTACTTATAAACTAAAAATGATTTTTGTGGAATTTCATTATTCATGGAAATTGTGTAACTATTAATTCAATTAACATTTTAATTAAGGATAAAAATAAGTTAACTTTTACAGTATAAATCTTAAATTAACTGTGGTAACTTAATTGTGATATGTCAAATTAGTACAATAAATCGACAATCATATGTGTGTTTAAGTTGTTCTCATGAAACTTCACATAAAAGTGTCATGTCTATGGCATCCTCGAGAGACAACACTGAATCCAGAGCTGAGCAGCTGACCCTATAGTTTGCTGGAATAACTTCCAATTTACTTTCTTGTTAGAATGAATCACTCCTAAATACAAATAATCTCTCCATTCTTGCTATGCCTGCTCGATGCTGTTCTGTTCAGAATGATTTATGATCATACGTTTAAATAATTACATCGGGCTTGTTCTTCTAATATTTCATCACAGCTAACAAGAAGATACATGCAGATAAAGGTATTACAACCTCCTGTCTCTTCAAGTATTTTCCTGTAGTAGGAATTACACACTTCTGCAATAAAAGGCACCAAATCTCTCCCCGCTAGAATGCAGAGAAGCAGTCTACAGTAGTCTATCACTTTGTAGTTTACAACAAAAACAGATCCAGAGCTAATGTTTCCATAGCTACCTTCTATTAAGTATGAATTGGAATGTGTTTTACATAAAGTGAAAAAACTAAACTTTGTCTCTCATAGAAGAAAATTTTAACAAAAAGATCGTAAGAAATTGCTTTGGCAATCAAAATAGCAAAATGGATATTTAAAAAGGGAGATTAGAGATTAAGTATCCAGTAATGAGGCTTTTTGTTTCTTCCAGGCATAACAAGATCACCATTTTGGACTAGAGATTACCTTGGCCCGGTAGCCATGGCAACTAATTGAGCAGAACCACACAGTGATATGTATCTGGGCCTGTGGTAATGATAATGATAATGAGCTAACAGAACATAGCAGGAGGAAGAGGGGGCAGTCACAGGACCCTCACCTAGGATTTTATGGCTACATAGATATAGTGGAGGTAGAAGGAACCCCCTACAGACAGTACTTTGCTCCCCCCAGTAATCTGTTAAATTGAAGGCCAGGTTTTTAATCATGCATTTCTGGTTGCTTCTCAGTGACATTCTACCCTGTTGGGAAGAAGTCTGTTAGGCAGAATAATAATAATCCTACAGTTCTGTAATGTCCTTAGATGCCAGATATTTAGTATCTGGAATGCTCCAAGAGATCCTAACAAAAGCACACTCAACTATTTGGGATGCAAAGATCCAAAGTTGAGTACCAACTGTCTATACAATCAAAATCCATTTAAACTCCAAGATGTTATCCCAATCAAAAATAGCATATATTAAGGAGGGAGACTAAATGAGCACATGTCCCTTTCCAGTCAGTCTATATTTCAGTCTTTCTAGTAGTCAAGGAAAACAGAGAACAGCATATGCTGCAGAACTTTAAGAATGTCAACAAAGTAGTGATCACATTGCATTTTCAGGTCCTCAAGTCTATGAAATGACATACAGTATGATAAATAAAAGATATCTGTTTTGCATTCCTTTACTCCCTGACTTTTAGTACTTGTTTGCTTTTGAACAGGGCAAGCAAACAACCGGAGTTAGTCAGCAGTACACTTGGACTGTCCCACCTCAAAGATCAAGGAACAGTCACTTCCTCTCTGCTAGGACATTAAAAAAAAAGATCTTAAAAACTATTTAATCACAAAAAAAAATTCTACAGTATGTAGATGATACTTTGATTTGCAGCCCTAGCAGGGAAAATCCAAATGAAAATAGCCTCTCAAAGATACTTGATTTCCCATGAAAATGCCTTGATAACTGGACAGAAGTAAATATTTGGATATATTAAGACTACTGGGGTACAACTTTCCCTTTCTCAAGTTAAAGCCATAAATGACCTTGTTATACCAAAGAGACAGCTTTGATCCTTTGGGAGATTTTTTTGAACCTGGATTCTCAATTTCAAGTTTTTAGCAAATGATCTCAGTAAGGTTAATACATTCCAGACTCTGAGCTAATCAGGTAGGATGCTCATCTGGAGCAATTTTGCAACCAAGTAAAACCAGTGCTCACAGAAGCCAAGCACTATGTATGCCTAGTCTCCAAAACACTTCTTGTTATGTGTGATAGAAAAATAAGCCCTTGCCCTTTGGATATTGACTCAAAACCTAGAGACAGGTTGAATCCTCTACCCTATTTAAAAATGGAAGAAGTCATAGCATGAAAGCAGCCTTCCTCTCTAACAGCACTGTCTCAGCACTCTTGTTAAAGAAGTCTGTAAGCTCTCTTTGGGGAAACCGTTAAAGGGCCTCATACTACATGAATACTTTGTACTGGCACCTACAGCTAACTGAAAGTACATCAACAAAATATCACACAATCCTTCTAGGCAATTAGAGGTAACTATCAAAATTTACAACAGCCTAATTCTGCCTCAGTTATGTCGATGGTAACTTTTTCAGATCTGGTATACTTGTTATAGTGTTTTAAATGAGACTGGCCCTATGGGCTCATAGATTTGAATGTTTCATCCTTGGTTAGTGGAACTATTTGGGGGATTAGGTGTGACCTTGTTGAAGGAGGTGTTTCACTGAGTATGGGATTTAGATCTCAAAAGTTCAAGCCAGGCTCAATCTCTCTCTCTCTCTCTCTCTCTCTCTCTCTCTCTCTCTCTCTCTCTCTCTCTCTCTCTCTGTGTGTGTGTGTGTGTGTGTGTGTGTGTGTGTGTGTGTGTGTATGTGTTTCTCCCTTCCCTCCCCTACTCCTTCCAACTTACAGATAAGATCCAAGCTCTTAGCTACTGCTTGAGTACCTATCATGCCTGCTTTCCTACCTGCTTTTACCTTGATGGTCACAGACTCACCCTCTGAAAATGAAAGCAAACACAAAAGTAAATGCTTTATTTTGTAGGTTGCCTTGTCCATGGTGTCTCCTCACAGCAACAGAAAAGTAACTAAGACATATGCATGCTGAGAACATCTCCTCAACCTATGCCAGCCAGGCTGACTTAAGTGACCAGCTCCTGGACAAATAAGAGGATATATGATTTACAGATGGGAACAGTTATTCTTTAAATAACACAATGATCAACCTGAAAGCAGTAACCAAGCCTCCAGTTACCCACTTCCACCTTAACACAAATATCCGAAATAAATTCTCTAACAAGCAAAATCATTCTGAGCAAGACAACAATATTAATATCTATACTGCTATTTTTTTTGCTTGTCACTAATTATTTTTTGAGATTATACTATAGATTTATCTTTCCCCTTTCTTCCTTCCAAACCTTCCACAACACCTCCCACTTTCCTTAAGATTTGTGACCTCTGTTGTAGAATATTGTTTTAAGGTGTGTTACTTTTATCTTGTATTTGTTGAACTCTGTAAAGCTGTGTTACTGTGCCTATCTAAAATACCTGATGTTCTCATAAAGAACTGAATGGCCAATAACAAGGCAGGAGAAAGGATAGGCAGGGCTGACAGGCAGAGAGAATATACAGAAGTAGAAATATGAGAAGAAAAGGAAGTAGCCAGAGAAGAAGGAGGACACCAGGGGCCAGCCACCCAGGTATTCAATAAGCAATGGAGTAAAAAAGAAAGGTATACAAAAATAGAAAAAGGTAAAAGCCCAGAGGCAAAAGACAGGATAATTTAAAGTTAAGAAAACCTGGCAAGAAACAAGCTAAGGCCAGGCATTTATAATTAAGATAAGCTTCAGTGTGTGATTTATTTGGGAGCTGGGTGGAAGGTCCCAAAAAGAGCAAAAACAAACAATAACAGACCTCTGATTTTCACTACTTGTTAATGCATGAATATGTATATTCTTAATTATAACCTGTTCAGTCTGTATAATTCTACTTACATGCATATTTTAGGACTAACAATTGGCACTTAACACCCAATTGCTGTGTTTTTCCCTGAGTAAGACCTATCTATACTAATTTAAAGTATTCCTTTGAGAATTGTGAACTTTTGCACCCATTTGGAAAGAAGGAGGTCTGTCTTTAGTTGGCAAATTTCCTATAAAACATAAACAAGTGATCCTAAATCTGTTGGAAGCTATCCAACATCCAATCAAGAGTCAGTCAGTCAGTCATTGCAAAGGCCATCACAGAGATATGCATAATTTTCTCAATAAAATAGGTTGGCAGAAAGACAAAGAAAGCAACCTTATATGGGTATCTACCCAAGGAATTAACATTGTTTCTTATAAAGATAGATGATCTAAAGCTAAATTGTATGCCCCGTAAGGATGATCTATAACAAGAAGGTAGCTAAAGCGAGTCATGTATCTATGCAGGAAATAAAATACCATTTTTCAGTCCCTCCAGTGGAAGATAGTTAAAAGAATTCATTACTTATTTCACTTGGGGAGAAATTGCTCCCTCCTCCCAATGGTAACTTGACTGGTCTAGGACATAGATTAACCATCACAGTAGACAATATGTGTCAGGCCTGAACTCTCCACATATAGCAAGTATGGCTAGCCTCCTCCACTCCACTCCTTGAAACAGTTCAGAGTTAAATTGTATGTCTCCATTTTCAGCTTCAAATATTTGATGTTTTTAGATACCACATGGTTGCTGTCTGAATAGAAGCTTTTCTCAGTAACACTAATGAGGCCACTGGATTGGCGAAAGCCCTCCTTGAGGAAATTATACTAAAGTTTTGCATCACAAACACCTTAAAGAGTTACAGGGGACCATTCTTGACATCACAGTTGAGTCAGTGTATAGCTACAGTTCTAGGAATGAAATATCACTTGCATTCTGCTTTGAGACCACAGACATCTGAAAGATTTTGAAAAGACTGACCAAACTATTAAGATCATAGCAATATTTTGCCAAAAGAACTCTGAAAAATGGCTAAATTGTCATCTGTCACTTTCATTCTAGTTAGAACAGCTCTAAAGTCTAATACCAAGTCTAAACCCTATGGGTTGCTATATGCAAGACCCTTCTCAAACTAGATATGGCCTCAGACTATGAGTCCTAACAGATGACCCCATATGTATTAAACTGGTAAATTCAAGAGACTCCACAGAAATATAGGAGGAAAGTTATACTACAGAGTCCAAATGATATGATGGCAAAGATACTAGACTCTGGAAACCATGCCCTCCTCAGACCAGGACAAAGGTAAAGTCTTTAACCGGAGTCCTGTGCACCCTCATGGCTGGCAAAGTGCTGGGAGTCTATAGCTGGATTCATATCTCCAGGACAAAACCTACAACCTCGAATCCAAGTATCCTACTTGAGGAAAACACCCATATCTGTGACTGGTGGAAGCTCTCAAACTTTTCTTCATAAACACTCTAAATGGCACTATACTACAGCTGACTTGGGTGTTTTGAAAGAGCCACTGCCTTCTAGTGTCCTGTGGGCTTTCTAGGAATAGTGGTCCTAAACCTTAATTGTATTTTTTCCTGCTTTTATTTTCTCTCTTTTGAAGAGAACAAGACTTCCACTGATTGTGACTTTAAATAAGATTGTAGGCAGACAACACCAAGTCCTGCGATTTTTGAATTCATCATAAGTTACAATAACCACATGAGAAACAATGTCCCCTACATGTCTCCTAGTTCATGCAGAGAAATGGTCCTCCCTGAGGTAGGTTTTATTATCCACTGTATAGTGAAACCATCAAGAGCTTAGTCAAATTGGCCGAAGCCTGAGTACCCAAATTGGAAGGCTCCTCTTTTGGACTGTATTTTTGAAACAGAGAGACACATAAGGTAGAGAAATGATGATTAGACTTTAAATCCTTTAAATCAATCTTATAATCAACCGTAATAGAAACAATCCTTTTGTACACTTCAGCCAAAATAATGGCATTTTGATAGTATACAACCACAACAAAGACTATCGAGGCTGTTTTCCACAATTCAGTCTTCTCACCCTGATTTTGCATGTTTCCTGTGAAGCTTCCTACAATATCACTTCTTTTCTCTAGTGTGAGGCACAATCATTTCCTTGGAAACAATCCATCTTCTGTCAGGCTTGGGGACTATGGAACCCCATTTCTTTCACCCCAAAGATTTTCCATATATATTTCTTATAAATATATTTGTGTCTGGGGCCACCTACAGGACACTGCTTAAAGGACACTAGATACTTGTGTGTAACACTGACAGTTCCTGTCCTGCTCCAGAGGTAAGGTTGATATACTGTTGTGTACTCCTTCCCACACTTACTTTTAAAGTACATCAGAGAATTTTTCACCAAAATATATATACCTTCAACATTAAAAGGGTCACTGAACCCTGCCTTTAGCACAAATGGGAGGCCACTAAAGTTATTATCAAGGTACAAGAAGAAATCTTTGTTTCTCTGATACAAAGATGTTGCCCAGGCAGGAGTGGGTGGGAAATGCTTAACAAAACATGTTGCTTTTAGATTAATAGTTCACAAAAAGTTAAACAAAAATCTTAGAAAATTAAAGGAGAAGGTCAAGGTAACTCAAATATGAACTCTTACATCTACCCAGTCAAAACTAAGTCCTCTCTTTGGATCCATGAGCTGGCTTTGGAAAATAAAACCACCTGGATCCAGAAATCAAAAATTTATACTTTTGATTGTAGCTTGTAGCTTGGGCCCTTATATTCTAAACTTAACACTTGTCTTTTTAAAATCCAACAACTTCTACAAGGAAAAATTTGACTCACCCAGGCTTCCAACAAGATGAAGACCAAGAAAGTCTAAACTTAAAGTGGAGACTTCTCTCCAACCCATTTACAAAATAAGAAGAGAGACACTTGGTTACTTTTAGTCAGGGTCTATGCCCTTCAACAGCATGGAAGAATCTATAAAACACAGACTATCACCTTATGCAACTCAAAGAAATTCCTGGAAGCACAGCAGGAAATTGTGGTAAGAGAGTAGGACTTGGGGTAGAGGAGGGGATTTCAGAGACTAACATACAGAAAAAAGCAGTGGTAATAGAAGGCAGGAAACTTTCCCAGCAGCTGGTGACATGTGGGAGACAGAGCCTGCACAGAAAAATTTGCAATATATAACGGATCAATAACAGAACCATGGTCCAGCCCTGGGACAATTCCATGCTTAACTTTTTCAACCCTTTAATAAACTATCTCTTTGTCTGTAATTAGCTACACATCTCTGTACATTTTGACAGCAATAAAGAGCCTGGGAATCTCCAGCAGTGCCCTCTGAACTCAAGCTCCTATCTGTCACAACCCTTCTTTTGCATTATTTTCATCTGATAGTAATAGATCAACCTGGTTTCATTTAAAAAAGTAGAGTCCAAAAATGTTTTTTTTACTAAATTTTAGTTTAATGTGTTTTTTATTTTTTTACATTATTTTTATTTTATTGCACTGGTGTTTTTTGCCTGCATGTATGTCTGTGAGAGTGTCAGATCTTGGAGTTACAGACAATTGTGAGCTGTCATGTGGATGCTGGAAATTTAACCCAGGTCCTCTGGAAGAGCAATCAGTGTTCTTAACCTCTGAGCCACTTCTCCAGCCCCAATGCTTTTTTTATTTTTAATCCATAAAAAATTCCTACCTTTATCGTACTTTTATCCTTTGAAGTTTTCAAACATACTCATAATATATTGTGGTTACAACCACCCACCACTCCCTTTCTCCAAGTCTCCTCAGCTGCAGTAACACATCTCCCTCATAATTTCACATTCTTGTTTTTTTAATTATTATTATTTTTATAGCCCACTAAGTCCAATTAGTGTTGCCCAAATGAAAATAGGCATGTGGTCAAGCACTGGGCCATGGACAATCTACAAGTGGTCAACCCCCAAAGAAAAGTGACTCTCCTTCCTTAGTAGACATCAATTGCCCCACTAACTCTTCAGCTAGGGATGGGGGAATATTATCCCTTTCCTTCTTTGTGCTGTAATTTTTGATGGTCTTAATCTTTCACAGGTCTTTCACAGGTTACCACAGCTGTTGTGATTCCCTGTGTGTAACCCCCAATTCATTGAACACTCCTCTCTATCCTCAACTATTAGATTCTTTGTTTTCCCCTCTTCCATAGTGTTTGCTGAGCCCTGAGGAGGAAGCTGATAAATATGTCTATATATTATGGTGATATTTTATTTGTGCTGAAATGTGATTTTATTTGTATGTTAATAAATGAAAGTGCCTGGGGGTCAGAGCTAATAACAAGCCATTCAGCAGAAGTCTGGCAGTGGAAGCACATGTCCTTAATCCCAATCACATGACAGGCAGATCTCTGTGTTTTCAAGGGATACAGCCAGCCTGGAGACATGTGCCTTTAATCTCAATACCAACCATAGAGACCTGGAGGTCTATATAGACAGGCAGTGATGAGGAGGACATGTGGTTGGGTTTATAACCAATAAGAAGGCAGAACAGAAAGTCAATGAAAAGACAGACACACAGGAAGTAGGTCTCTTTCTGAGGGGAAGGACGGCAGTGGCAGTGGGTGGTAAGAAGGCGGTCTTGGTCTCAGCTCTTAGTTACTGCTCTCTAACCTCTGGGACTTTTAACTCTGCATTTGGCTCTGTGTTTCTTATTTAATAAAACTATTCAGAATTACATCTATAATATATGGCTCAGCACTCAAGTCCCCTATTTATTCTCACCACTGTGAACAGTTATGAGTCTCAACATTAACCACTTAACTACTAGTCTCTGCCATAACAGGCTTCTGTGACAAAGACTGAGGGCAACCAAGTCTCTCATTAGAAAAGAAAAGGCCTGTCCCCATTACTTGTTGTTGGTTGTTTTTGCTCTTTTGACTCTTTTGGGGTGGGCAGCACTACCCACCTGCCAAATAAATGCACATATGGAGGCCTATTCATAATTATCAATGCTTAGCCTTAGCTTGGCTTGTTGCTAGCCAGCTTTTTTTAACTTTTATTATCCTAATCACCTTTTGCCTCTGAGCTTTTACCTTTCTCTTACTTCTGTAAATCTTACTTTCATTCTGACTCCGTGGCTGGCTGTGTAGCTAGGTGGCTGGCCCCTGACAACCTCCTCTCCTTGTTCTCTTGCTCTCTCTTTTTTCTTTTTTCCTCTCAGATTTCTCTTTTTACTTGTTCTCTCTGCCTATCAGCCCTACCCATCCTTTCTCCTCCTCATTCAGTTCTTTATTAGATCATCAGGTGTTTTAGACAAACACAGTAACACAGCTTCACAGAGTTAAACAAATGCAACACAAAAGAAGGCAACACATCTTTGCATCATTAAAACAAATGTTCCACAGCATAAATGAATGTAACACACCTTAAAATACTATTCTACAGCTACTCATCTGTCTTCTGGTGGCATGGGTGGGGGAGAGAAGCCCTCCACTGTCAATGCCTGAGGCAGGTGGGAGTGTTGGCCCTGAGGTCATAAGAGCTGGAGAGCTGTTCCTGCCCCCCACCAATTGCAATACTACTGAAAGCAGGCTCTGCACCTCACCTGGACAGCATAGTAGAGCTGACCCTGATGGTAGAGGTGTGGGTGAGCCAGCCCAAATATTGTGAGCATGGGAGAGCTGTCCCCATTACATCTGTCATGTGGCAGCATGGGTGAGAGAGAGAGATGCCCTTCCCCCACCCCACATCAATGCCTGAAGTAGGTGGAAGAGCTGGACCTGAGGTCAGTCATAAGAACAGAAGAGCTAGCTGTTCCTGCCCCTCATCAGCTGCAGCACTTGGGAGAGTGGCCCCTATACCATGCCTGGGCAACACAATAGAGCTGGCCCAAAAGGTGTGAGTGTGGAAGAACCAACCCTGAGGACATGCAATCTGGAGAACTACCCCACCCTTGTTTATTACTGCAAGGGGTGAACTAGCCAGGACAATGCTAAAGAGCTCACCCTGATGGTGAAGATAGGAAAATAGGGGAGAGCTGGTGGGCTGACCAACCCTGAAACTATCTAGGTCCAGAACCAGGGTTATGTGTTAGCCCACCCCATCATCCACCCCATCTGTGATCTGCTGGATCATGTGGGGGGGAGGTCAGAGGTGAGGGGTGGGGATTGGTCCTGCAGGATCTCCATGATACAAGGTAGCAATAGGATGTCGAGGATGAGTCCTAGTGAGGGCCCAGCATAGATGGTGCAGCAGAGACCCATGATTCTTTGTGATAAATGCCTGCATGTAAAAATGTATGGATAAAGGGGATCACTGTGTGACTCATTGTGTTACAGTGAAGCTTCCATGATCATATTCCCTCCTTCTTCCTATTTTTTCCTTTCCTCTTAAATATTATTTTGATTTATTTGATGGGGGGAAGGAGATGGGTTGGATCAAGAAACATGATGTGAAAGATACAAAGAGTAAATTAAATGAAGGTTTAAAAAAAAGAACGGGCTTCTTAGTGATAATAATAATAAAACAACATAACAAAATATAAAAAAAAAAATCACAAAAATTATCACATCAAAAGTTGAACAAGACAAACCAACAGAAGGAAAAGAACCTACTCATTTTCACATTCAGGAATCTTATAAAAACACTCAACTGAAGGTCATGATACATACACAGAAGACCTAGCACAGACCCGTGCCAGCCCTGGGCTGCTGCTTCAGTCTCTGTGAGTTCCTATGTGCTTTGCTCATGTTGATTTTGAGGACCTTGTTTTCTCGGTATCCTCCTTCTCCTCTGGCTCTTGTACTCTTTCGACCTCCTCTTCTGTGGGCTTCCTAGAGCTCTAAGGGGAGGAATTTAATGGAAACGTCTCATTTAGGGCTGAAAGTTCCAGGGGTGTCCCTGAATTTGTTCCCATCTGCTGCTGAAGGAAGCTTCTCTGATGATGGCTGAACAAGGAACTGATCTATAAATATAGCAATATATTATTAGAAATCATCTTACCACTACTTTTTTTTTTTTAAAGACCAGTAGTATCTGATGTCACCCTAGTTCCTGGAGTTATTTAGTCTCCGGTTATTGGTCACCCAAGCAATGTCAGGTATGGGTTCCATCTTGTGGAGTGGTCCTTAAGTCAAATCAGATATTATTTGGCTACTCCCTCTAGTTTTGCGCCACCATTGCCCTGGCATATCTTGCAGAAGGACACCGTTGTAGATCAAAGGTTTTGTGGTTGGCTTAGTGTTCATGCTTCTCTTTTGGTAGTGTGCAAAAGTACCTTCCTGTGCCAAAGATGCTAGAAAGCAGAGGTGAAGGCTCTATGTAGACACCAGCTTGATTTATCCATGCCCAGTGAGTAGTGGAGAGGTTCTCTTCAGCAATGGGGCCTTGCTGACAGTTTGTGGATAGCAACCTATAGTTGTTTGGAGATTCCCATGGGAACCCTTTGGTGTCTTACTGCTAGCACTTTGAATCCTTTTGGTTCTAACTTACAAAATCCTAAATTGTCATAAATAACAGGTACTATTTTCACAAAAATTAGGAGGTTAGTTCCATAGCATTGTCAACAGTTCAAACATTTGGATGCTGGGAAGAGTTCAGTGGATAAGGTGCTTGAGATGCAAGCATGAGGACTTCGTTTTGGACCTATAACATCCAAGTAAGAAACTGAGCATCGGGTTGAGGATTTAGCTCAGTGGTAGAGTGCTTGCCTAGCAAGCACAAGGCCCTGGGTTTGGTTCTCAGCTCAAAAAAAAAAAAAAAAAAACACCTGAGCATGGCATTATACATCTATAATATAAAGTCTATTAGGGAGAGACAGGAGAATCCTAGTGACTCACTGGCCAACCTCTAACAGCTTGTTGAGCTACAAGTTCGGTGAGATATCTTGTCTCAAAAAATTAAAGAGTAATAGAAGATATACTCTATGTCAAACTCTGGCCACAAGCTGACATGTATACTCATGTACCCAAGGGTCTATACATCCACATGGAGATGTATATGCACACATAAACATGTATCTCTCTCTTAGCCCCTAACCTCTGCATACCACAAGTACTCATATTTTTACAACTCATTCTGTTGTCATTTGAGCTGGTTGGCTTTTGTCTTGAAGATCTTGTGTCTTATGGCCTGTGACCTGCTATTTAAATATCATAGATCACATAAATGACAAGACGGCATTCCTTTTGAATTTGGAAGTGCTTTATAAGCAATTCTCCTCCCTCTTCTCCCTGGCCATCCCTTAAACAGTCATTAGCAAAGAAATGGAAACGTGATTCATGGCTGAGAACATTCAAATTACTTACTTGGGTCTAAAGACATTTTAAATTCCCTGAAAAATCTCTTTAAGATGCTTTTGAGGCAAGGAAAAAGAGAATGTGGCAAAGAGAGAGAGTGTTCAAGTGTGCAGTACACACACAACTGAAGTTACATGGTTTTTGAGCAAATATCTCAATATGATTTCCTTTTTTCGTTTTCAACACTTGTATAAATACCCAAGACAGGTGGTTTATCTGTTTGCCAACAAGCACCCAGGACTGGGAGGCTAGAAGAGGAGTTCAGGGTCATCTCATGTCTGAGGCAGATGTAAGGTCAGCCTGGTTAAATGAGACCTTACCTTAAGAAACAAGCAAACAAGCAAAAACACAATTGATTTAATTTTATAAATATTTCTTCACAAGATGTGTAATAACATCATTTTCTTTTAGGCAGTCTTTGGTTTTCAATGAATGAGTTTAAACACAAACAGATCCTTTCAAATTCAAATAATGAAAATGAAATACTTTCTCTTCTATTATTTGCTCATTTAAATATAGAATATAGACATAAAAGTTTATTTTTAGTCACCTTTTAAATTTTGATAAGCAATTATTGTTAAGAAAAAATATCTGAAACTTGAGAACAGAACAGAGATTTTAATGTATCAATTCACAAATGGGTTGTTAAACACAATTGTGCAAAATATTAATTTTCCAAGGAGTGCTTTCTTGTTTCACCTTGTCATTTACTGTAAAATTAAGAGCACAAGCTTGCAGAAACAGTATTTTGACATATAGATCTACTCTGGTGGAGATTTTTTTCCCCCTGGAAACTATCACTCTAAAGGTTGTAACTTTATCTCATGAAGTTCCTCAGTTCCATTATCTGTAGTCTGTGTTCTAATATCCATTTGGATCAGATGTTTCATCTTGCCAGATCCCCAATTTGTATGTTAAATAACATTTTTGAAAGGTTAGCACTATACATATTTATGACAGTCGGGTTTTAAGTGTTTGGCAGTTGTTCTTTGATACTAGAGAGGAAGATAAAGATATTCACAGATGGTATGCCATGGCGTAGTACATCAGCCATATCAATCAGGAAATTGCTGTTCTGAAAAATTATTAACAAATATTTGTGGTGCTTTGGGAAAAAGCCTAAATTCCATTTCAGGTCTAATTTGTGTCAAGGGTTACAATAACAATGAAGAGTTTATGTTCTTAATTCTGAGATTTAAGAGTTAATATAGATAACTACTTTTAATTGTCAGTTCCTATGTTATGTTATTAACTTGATACATTGAGAAAGTAAAGAAAAAGAAAAGTTGCCAAAGGAAAAGTAGAAATTTCTTTCTACTCCTTCACTGCCTTTCCTGGAATTTTGCTGGGTGATGTATTTTTGGGAAAGTTTAGAACAAATTTGGTAGGTTATATATTTTAGTAAAAGCTTCATAATAAGATAATTTGATTGTCTATCTCTTTAACATCCTGTTTTGAATTTTTTCTCCAAATTTAGTTACATACATTGAAAACAATTTGCATGCTAATTTCTAAGGTTTTAAACATACAAACAATATGGCTTCCCTTTTTCTTAGCTATATGTTTTGAGGTAAAAATAAATAGAAAATAGATAAAATTGGCTTGGCTATACCATCTGGTAACCAGTTATCAGCTCTTTTACAAGCAATCAAAGCTTTGAAAAAAATCTACAAAGAGCTACATGATCAATTGCTACTAGGTTTCATGCTCAACATTATATAGTACTTTAAAAACTACATTGCTAGAAAGAATGTAATATGAAACTGATACCTGTGGTATCTTGTTATGCCTTATTCAGTTGATGTTCCAGGGAGGCCTGCCCTTTTCTGAAGGAAAATGGAGGAGTGGATCTGGGAGAGAGGAGAAATGGAGAGAGACTGAGCAGGGTGGAGGGAGGGGAAATTGTGGTCGGGATGCACTGTGTGAGAGAAGAATAAATAAAAACAATGATATCAATCTTAGATTAGGATGACTCTGGGCAAAGACAAGCATGGCACAGGCTGGAAAGGCCCACATTCCCTCTTCCTAAAGCCCTGCCTGCATTATAAAGCCCCCCTTTACCCAAATGGCACCAAAATACAATTCCAGGTGGCATCATGCCCCCTCCTGAACAACCATCAGGCACTTATATGGAAAAATACAGTTCTTGCCTGCCATGTCACTCTTACCCTTGCCCAAGACTATAAGAACCCTCTGTCTGGCGACTTTCTCTTGCCGTGTGCCCTGGAACTGGCTAAGCTTGCTGGAAAGCTGCACCTAGAAACCTGAGCTTGTTTGTTGCAATTCCATCTGATCTGGGAAGGATGGAGGGAGGGAGGAAGGAGAGAGAAAGAGCTAGAGAAAGGGGAGGGGAAGAGAAAGAGTGACAGAGGCAAAGGGGGAGGGAGGGAGGGAGGGAGGGAGGGAGGGAGGGAGGGAGGGAGGGAGGGAGCGATGAAGGGAGAGGAAGAAGGGAGGAAAAAAATGCACAGTATATCAATTAAACTCTCATAATCATTGCACATAATTTCATTTCTTATTTGACATTATCCTGCTAAATGCTATTAGGAAAAGTATGGAAAGAAAATGACATTGAATCTTCTTAGAACATTCGTTCTTTTCTTTAATACTATCTTCTTCTTTTATTGAAAATAGATTTTTTTCATACAATATATTCTGATTACTGTTTCTTCCCCCTACTTCTCCCAGTTCTTGGAGTAAACAAATTTTTCATTTGCAAGAAGTGGCTATCAACTGGAGATGGCTTCAGGGGTTAGGGATGCATCTATTTTCTCTTACAGCTCTAGGACCCCCTGTGGTGCAGACCCCTGTAGACCCTAAGCATGCTGTCTGTCATAGTCTCTGTGAATTCATATGGTCACCAGTCCTTCCAGGCCCACAAAGCTTTGGTTCCTTGGTGTCCTCCATTCCCTCTGGTTCTTACATTCTTTATACTTAAACTTAATCAGAGTTTCCTGAGGCCTGAGGGGAGGGATCTGAAGCATTTTAGGGTTGAGTGTTATAAGATCTCTCACCCTCTGCATATTATCTGGCTTTGGGTCTCTGTACTTGGTTCTATCTGCAACAGGAGGAATCTTCTTTGCTAATGGCTGAGCAAGGCACAGATCTATGAGGATAGAGGAAAGTCATTTTGTTCCCATATTCCTTTAGCAGAACAGTAGTATTTGGTTTTTCCCTTGGTCCCTGGGTTATTGAATCTTAGGTGCTTAGTCATCCAAGCAGTATTGGTATGGAGTGTGCCTAGGTTCAAATCAGATATTGGATGGTTACACCCACAAGCTTTGTGTGACTATTGCACCAGCATATCTTAAAAGCAAGTTATCATTCTACATTGAAGTGTTTGTAGCTATGCTGTCATATCTCTCTCTCCTTTGGTAGTGTGCAGAGTACCTTCCAGTATCATGAATACTAGTCCATAAGAGTGAAGGCTCAAGGTAGGCATCAGCTCAACTTCTTTGTGTTCAATGAGTTACATAGGTGTTGCTTCAGCAATAGGGCCTTACTGTCAATTTGTGAAGAACCACCAATACCCATGGCAATAACCTGAGTTGTTTGGGGGTTCTTATGCTGCCCCTTTGACCAACAATTTGATTAGATGTAATGCATTGCTAGTATTGGAAGCTTCATTTGAAAAAAAAAAAAGATAGACAGTTGGGGCTCTGTCTCCCCTGTAATTTAGTGATTTCATTTAGATCACCTTCTTATATGTGTCTATAATAGGATGCAACTACTGTATTAGGTTCCCATATGACCCCTCAAACAGCCTTTCATCTTAGTTGTCTCTCATATTCCCTGCCTTGCCCATCCTCCTTCCTACTTCCTGTTTGATCCTGCCATTCCAGTTTCCTCCTCAACCATTCATAATTATCTATTCTATTTCCCCTTTCTAGGAAGATACATTCCTCTCCCCTTAGTTCCTTACTATCCACTTAACCTCCGTGGTTACATGAATTGTAGCATGCTTGTCAATGATTTAACAGCTAAAATTCACATATTAGTGAATACATATGATAATTGTCTTTCTGAGTCTGAATTACCTCATGGACAATGATTTCTTTATTGTTCCACCCATTTATGTGTGAATTTATTAAATTCAGTTTTTTTTAACAGCTGAGTAATATTTCATTGTGGAAATACACCACATTTTCTTTACTCATCCATTGACTGAGAAGCATCTAAGCTGTTTCCAGTCTCTGGATACTATGAACAGAGCAGCAATGAACATGTTTGAGCAAGTGTTTCTGTAGTAGGATGAAGTAGGTTTGGGGTGTATGCCCAAGTAGAATGTCATGATCTTGAAGTAGATCTATTTTTATCTTTCTGAGGAACCACCACATTGATTTCCACAGTGGCTGTACAGGTTTACACTTCCACCAGCAATGAAGGAGTGTTCCTCTTGCTCCACATCCTCACCAGAATGAGCTGTCACTTTTTTATTGATCTTGGCCATTCTAACAGGTATAAGATGAAATCTCAAAATAGTTTTGATGTGCAATTCCCTAATGGCTAAGGATGTTGACCATTTTTTTTCCAGCCATTTGAGTTTCCTCTTCTGAGAATACTGTTTAGATTTGTACACCATTTTTAAATTTTGTTTGTTTTGTTGGTTGGTTGGTTTTAGTTTTCGGTTTTTTGGGGGGTTCCTTATATATTTTAGACATTTGCCCTTTTCAGATGTGTATTTATTTCCCATTTTTAGGCTGCCACTTTGTCAGAATGATGTTGTCCTTTGCCATGCATAAGCTTCACAGTTTCATAATTTCTAATTTATTAATTGTTCACCTTAGTACCTGTGCTAATGGTGTTCTGTTTAGAAAATACTTTCCTGTGTGAATGAGTTCAAGGCTATTTTCCACTTTTCTTCTATCAGATTCAGTATACCTTGCCTTATGTTGAAGTCTTTGGTCCATTTAGAGTTGAGTTTAGCATATAATGATAAATAAAATTGGAATTTTGATAGGGATTGCATTGCTTCTGAAAATTTCTTTGGTAGGACGGCCATTTATACTGTGTTAATCCTACCAATACACGAGCATAGGAGGACTTTCTATCTTCTGATATTCTCTTCAACTTCTTCATTCAATATCTTATTATTTTTTTAGGATACAAGTCTTTCATTTGCTTGGTTAGAGTTATACCATAATAGAATGTTTTATATTATTTGAGGCTATTGTGAAAGGCATTGTTCCTCTGATTTTTTTCTCAGTCCATTTGGCTTTTTTCTTTTATAGAAAGGCTACTGATTTTTTTGAGCTAATCTTGTATCCAGCTACTTTGCCGAAAGTGTTTATCAGCTGTACAATTTCCCTGGTAGAATTTTTAGGGTCACTTATGTGTACTGTCATTTCATCTGCCAGTAAGGATATGTTCACTTCTTCCTTTCCAATTTGTATTCCTTTGAGCTCCTTTCAGTTGTTTTATTGTTCTTGCTGAGACTTCAAATATTATACTAAATATATGTGGAGAAAGTAGACAACCTTCTTTTGTTCCTAATTTTAGTAGGAAGTCTTTGAGTTCCTTTTCATGTAGGTTAATGTTGGTGATGTGCCTAATATACTTTGCCTTTCATATGTTGGGTTGCATCCCTTTTATCCCTAATCTCTCCAGGACTTCTATCATGAAGTAATGTTGGATTTTGTTAAGAGTCTTTTCTGCATTTGATGAGATGGTCATGTGGTGTTAGACTTTCCGTATGTTTATATGACGGATTACATTTATCAATTTACATATGTTAAACCATCCCCGAATTTTGGGAATGAAATCTTCTTGATCATGGTGGATTATCTTTTATATGTGTTCATGGATTTGGTTTGCAAGTATTTTATTAAGAATTTTTGCATCTGTATTCATAGGGGAATTTGTCCTGTACTTCTGTTTTTGGTTGGATCTTTATGTTATTTAGGTATCAGAATAACTGTAAAAAGTGTTATGTAGCCGGGCGGTGGTGGCGAATGCCTTTAATCCCAGCACTCGGGAGGCAGAGCCAGGCGGATCTCTGTGAGTTCGAGGCCAGCCTGGACTACCAAGTGAGTCCCAGGAAAGGCACAAAGCTACACAGAGAAACCCTGTCTCGGAAAAAAAAAAAAAGTGTTATGTAATGTTCTTCCTGTGTCCATTTTGTGGAATAATTTGAAAATATTGGCATTAATGTTTTTTCAAAATTCGTAGAATTTTGCAATAAAAACATGTGGCTCTGGGCTCTCTTTGGTTGGGAGACATTTATTCACTGCTTCTATACACAGAAGATTATAGGTCTCTTGAAATTGCTTAATTAATCTTTACTTAGCATTATTAGGAGGTTTATTCTGAGAAAACTACCCATTTCTTTTAGATTTTCCAGTTTGGTGGAGAACATGCTTTTAAAGAGTGTCTTTATAATTCTCTGGATTTCCTCAGTATCTACTGTTATGCCTCACTCTTATGTCTCTAATTTTGTTAAGTTAGATATTTGCTCTTATACTTCTAGTTGTTTTGGCTAAGGGTTTATCAGTCTTATTGATTTTCTCAATGAACAAACTCCTTGTTTCATTTACTCTTTGTATTGTATGTTTGTTTCTATTTTATTGATATCAGTCCCTAGGTTGATTATTTCATGCCATATGCTTCTCTTGGTATTATTTCTTCTTTTTGTTCTAGAGCTTTCAGGTGTGCTATAGGTACTTAGTGCTATGAATTTGCCTCTAAGAATCACTATCATTGTGTCCCGTAAGTTTTTTTTTTTCACTCAATTATAGAAAGTCTTTAATTTCCTTCTTAATTTCTGTTTCTTCTCACTTCTCATTCAGTAAGCAGTTGTTCATGTTCCATGAGATTTTAAGCTTTCTATTGTTTATTTCCAGCTTTAATCTGTGATGGTCAGATAGGATCCAGAGTGTTACTTCAGTTTCCTTGTATCTATTGAGTCTTGTTTTGTGTCCAGGCATGTAGTCAGAGATGAAGAAAGTTGCATGACTTGCTGAGGAGAAGGTATATTCATTTGTGTTTTGGTGAAATGATCCATAAATATCTGTTAGGTCCATTTGATTTAGACATCAGCATTTCTTTGTTTGGTTTGGGTCTGGATGACCCAACTGTTGCAGTCATGGGATACTAAAGTTATCCACTATCATTATATGACAGTTGATACGTGATTTAAGCTATAGTAGTGTTCCTTTTACAACTTTATGTGCCTTGTGTTTGATCAACAGATGTTAAGAATTTCATAGTCAATATTTTTTCTTTGATGAGTATGTAGTTAATTTCCCTCTCTCTTCTGATAAGTTTTAGTTTGATGTCTATTCATAACTTGAATATGTTTTTGATACATAACAATAAATATGGCAAAAAACAAAGAATATGTTGAAAACTAATTTGCCTGCTGTAACCAGAAGGTTTCTCTGGTTCAGCTCAGCAATGCAGTCCTGCAGCCTCTTATAAAATAATCACTCAGAGGCTTAATATTGTTTAAGAAATGTATGATCTATGGCAGGATTCTTTCTAGCTAGCTCTTATAACTTAACCCATTTCTGTTTATCTGTAATTGCCACATGGCCATGGCTTACCAGTACTGTCACATCTTGCTTCTCCTGGTGATGCCAGTGTCTCCCCTCACTTTGCATTTCTCCTTCCTTTCTCTCTCCTTGGATTTCTCATGTGCCTCTAAGCTGCCTTGATATAGGCCAAAGCAGCTTATTTATCAACCAATGAGAACAATATATATTCACAGTGTATGAAAGACATCCCCCAGCACTTCCCCTTTTCTGTCTATCAAAAAGGAAGGTTTTAGCTTTTATATAGTAAAATTACATATAAGAAGCAGTTATCAAGCAAGAACTATAGTTACAATATCTAATTTATTTCTAGTTGGCAAAATTAAAGAAAATATTTTATCATCTATCCTATATTTGTGAGTCTAAAGTTTCATATCTAATTTTTCTTTTATCATAACCAAGGAGATTTATAACTATTTAGTCTTCAACTACACCAAAGCAACAACCACAAGTTCTTACCCTAGGAAATCCTCAGCCCAAGAGAGAGTTACTTCCTGTATACTCATGCCTATATCCTTTCTGTGCCCTGCCATCTCACTTCCTCTCTCTGCCCAGCTACATCACTTCCTCTTTCTACCCAGCTCTATCACTTCCTGTCTGTCTATACAGACCTCCAGACCTCCATGGCTAACTAGTGTTGGGATAAAAGGTGTGTGCTACCATGCCTGCCTCTGTTCCCAGTGTGGCCTTGAACTCACAGAGATCCAGATGAATCTCTGCCTCCCGAATGCTAGGATTAAGGGTGTGTGCTACCACTGTCTAACCTCCATGTTTCATATGTTGGCTGGCTTTTTCCTCTGATCCTCAGATAGTCTTTATCGGGGTGCACAAATAAAATAACACCACAGCCTGCCTTGCACGGTGCTAACTCAAATGGCTTTTTACCCCACTTCCCAAATATCCATATTCTTTACCTCTGTATCTATCAATATAACACAGGAAATGCAGTACTGAATCTATAGGAAATCTGAAGAGAACATTCATGTTTCTGATCTTAAATCAATCATGGCCTTACAATGTACTTTGAATTAAAATAGTCTATTGAGAGAAAGACAGAAATTAGGAGTGAAAGACAATGTGTTCTATAATTGTATCTCACAATTAGTTCATAGCCATGCTGTATTTGTCTCCTCATTTAGCTAGTTTTCCAACCTCAGCTGTTCATCACATTATCAGGCAGAGCTCTACTCAGCTTTCTTCCTCACACAGAATCCAGTAGCTTGTCTCCTTAACTTCTGGAGATTGACTTTATAATAAAACTTTTTTGTCCTCCTTATGAATGACTCTCTATATACTCCCATTCTTCATCCTGTCTCAGTTTTCAGAGTCATTGAGTCATATCCGGTTTAGGACTTTAGTTCTGATAAATGTAAGATTTAAAATATGTTAATTAATTGAAAATTAACTCTCTAACTGTGTAAGACTTTTAGTGAAAATGATCCTGTACTTTTATTATTTTTGTCTTGGCATATTTTGGGGACATAGTTTTTATTAGTATCTGAGATTCTGACATATTATTGATATCTCCCAATTATATTTGCTTGTCAAAATTCAAGGATAGAATTCAAGGTAAGTAGAAATAAATGATTCACTTTCATGCACAGAAACCATATAATAAGTGGCTACTTATTTTCATCATTGAATTAAGAATGTATTCCTCTATTTTGAACACAGAGTTTTCCATACATGACTCAGTGGCCACTGGGGTAGAGTACCTGTTAACTCTACCTCCTACAACTCAAAATATCTTCAGCATTTGGTTGCTTTGTACAAATGGTTCATCTCAACCCAGAACAAAGGAAATAGAAGACACACCTGGAGAAGCAAGATTGGAGATATTCATAAGAGGAATGTATATTTAAAAGCATTGTGATGACTGATTAACAGGACCAGATCCAAAATCACATAGGAGATATGCCTTAGGAAGGCCTGTGAGAGATGATCTAGATTAAGTTAGCTGAGATGGGAAGATCTACCCTAAAACAGGGCAGCACCATGCTTTGTCTTGGGTCCTCCTCTACTCAGAGAGGAGGTGTTAATCAAGCAGGAGCATTCACTGCAATCTGTTTCCTGTCTGTTGATGCCACTTTGCCAACTGCTTCAAGCATTTGCTGCCATGACTTGCCCACTCTGATGGACTATAGCCTTTAACTTTGAACCAGAATAAATTCTGGATCTTAGGCTTTTTTGATCGGTTATTTTGTCATCATAACAGCAAAAAAAAAAAATCCTACCATAATATGAGCTATGGTAAAACTCATCTTCCTACTCTAATGCCAGTGTAGAAGACCCACTTTCACTTTTACTCCACGGTACTCTTGAGGAAGAAGAACTGAGAAATATTTAGACAAAAGGATAGAGGGGAGAGAAACAGATAGAAACACAGGATACCTAGGGAGGGCCTGGATCCTTACCCACAAGCCCATTCTGTCTCTTCTAAAGGGCTTTTAAAAGGAATGTCAAGAGGTAGAGCAAAAGACCTCCCCTTAGCATAGCCAAGTGCAGACTCTTCCAAACACCTGGTAACCATGCATGTGGTTAAGCAATCCTCTAATGCAGCTCCGCTATGTAAAGCAAGCTCAGATCTCACTAGGAACCTTTGTGGGCCTCCACATGCCAGATCCAAGCATCATATTTTTAGAGAAATAAAATGCCTTTCTACTTCAGAGGGAGGGAAAATAAACTTAGATTCTGTCATATCACTCACTTACATAGGCTCACACAAAATTTACTCATTTACTTTCAAATTCATATGTATTAATTGTCAAATAATTATTAGGAAGTCATATGAATATTGACCTAGGTGCTGGTAATTCCATAGTAATAATAGGGAAATGATTGTGCTCATAGAAACTGCAATATCAAAGAGATAGGCAGATAACAAATAAGATTAATAACTAAAATAATCAGCATAAATAATAGCAAAATAGTAACATAATAAATAATAACATAGTGAAGACAGAGGGAGTATCAGAGTGTTCTTAGGAATAAAAAAATTAGAAAAGTTGCCAGCAATTTGAATCTAATTACTTTCTTACAGTGAATATTTACATTTTATGGTATCAAGGCTCATCATCAAGATAAAGCATCCAATTTTAAACTTTAGCCTTAATTTCTCACTGATGATCTGGTTCCAATCTCATAACATTGTCTTCATAATAATTTATCAACAATGATTTCATGTTATCATAGTGTAGTGGTATGAAAGAAAATGGCCCCCAAAAGGAGTGGCACTATTAGGAAGTGTGCCTTTGTTGGAGTATTTTTGGTTTTGTTGGAAGAAGCTGTGGAGGCAGGCTTTGAGGTCTTATAAGTGCTCAAGCCATGCCCAGTGAGACAGACCACTTCCTGTTGACTGCTCAAGAAGTAGAATTCTCAACTACCTCTCCAGCACCATGTCTGCCTTCATGTCATCGTGTTCCACTGTGATGACAATGGACTGAACTGTAAGCCAGTGCCAATTCCTTTATAAGTCTTGTGGTGGTCATGGTGTCTCTTCACAACAATAGAAACCCTAACTAAATCACATATTCACTCCATTTTGGACAACTTCTGAGTTTTTTACCTTGAAATTTTTAATAGATTATCAGGCAGATAACTGGGAAAATAGTCTTTTATATCCAGGGATCCTTTAGGCTTTCTCTTTGTATCATCTAGCCTCTGGCACTCACTCTGGCTCAAGTCCTACTCAAAGAATAATACCTTGAACGAAAACCTTAGTGAACAATGTTGACTTTCTAGAACTTCTACTACAGAGACAAAGGATATTTTCATTTCATGCTCATACTTTGACCTCCCCAGTTGGGGTTTCTATGCAGAGGGTTATTTGTGAATGTTAGCACATCAGAAGCACAGTGCAAAAGCCAGAGCAGACAAAGGAAGACTATGAACCATGCAAAGGAGGTTATAAAGGCAGCAACCTCCAGCAACTCAGGCAAAGAGACCCTGAGGCAAGGCTGCTCTTCAGAGACTGCTAGCATCATTATGAACAGTGGGGTTTTTACTATATCTTGAGACAGGGTGTCCCTATGTAGCCAATACTGGCCATGACACCAGTATGAAACCAAATCCTGCTTCTCATTAATTGCAATCGCTCTGACTTGCCCTCCTGAGTGCTGGGAGTACAGGTGTGAGCTACCATGACTGACAAAGTGCTCAGTATGAAACAAGATTAGCACCATCTTAAACAGTCATTTTCTGTTAATATTTCCACTAGGAATTCTCTATAAAGTTCATTATCATGGCATCATTAGTGTAGTATAAAATCCTCTGGGAGGCAGGTGTGAAGACAGAATTAGATAGGAAATACATGGCAAATCTGAGGGGGAATGGGAGGGAGGGAGACAGATGCTGAGTATACCCTCAGACAAGGATGGCCACTGATTTCTTTCCTTTCCTTTCCTTTTTTCCTTTCTTTTTTAAATTCATTGCTTTTGTTTGTTTAGTTTTGTTGTAGACAGAGTCTTGATTTGTAGCCCTCTTAGGCCTGGAAAGCACTGTGTAGTAAAGACTCACTTAAATTATGGGTGAATGTCCTGCATGTGCCTCTTTGTTACTGGGACTACAAGCGTGGGGAAACTCACCTTGTTTGTGATGAGGCTCTCACTCAAGAGCAAAAGCAAGAAGAAAGTGAAGTAAGAAGAAACTGAGAGGAAGCATCACAAAATGTATGTCTTTTAGGGTTTCTATGCTGTGAAGAGACATCATGACTACGGCAAACTCTTAAAAAAGAAAAAAAACATTTAATTGGATGGCTTACATTTCAGAGATTTAGTTCATTATCATCATGGTGTGACATGGTGACACACAGGCAGACATGGTGCTGGAGAAGTAGTCGGGTGTCCTACATCTTGACTTGCAGGTACAGGAAGTGGTATGGCTTGAGCATATTTGAGACCTCAAAGCCCTCCTCCACCATGACACACTTTCTCAAATAAGGCCATACCTACTTTAACAAATCCACACCTACTAATAATATCACTCCCTCTGGGGGGCCATTTTCTTTCTAACCACCACACTACGCAATTATAATAGAGTGTGACAAGACAGCAAGGAAATATTTAATCAAAGTTGCTTTTCAGAAAAGCCCTATCCTTCAAGAAATGCCTTTGGCTAAGAGTAGTGAATGTGATTGTTACGACAATTGGGTGCCTCACAGTTCAAGATGTCTGAAAACGTCTGCATGTAATATCCATAATGAAGTACTATAAAACAAGGGAAGAAGGAAATTGTGTGGAAAGTGGAAGGGTTTCCATGGTCTCTATTACTATACTCCCTCCTCTACACAAACATTTCCCACAATTACGGATATAAAATAACAAAGTATCTTAAGACTTTGAACCCTTAGTAGTGAATATCCATGCCCACTGTAGTTGTAAAGAGTTAGAAACACCAACTTAGATGACATGTTTATAAAAAATGAATATTAGCCCATAAGAACAGGTAGATCACTATCACTTTCATTCAATCCTATTATTTTAGATATGGAATACAGCTGTCACTTTGAAATGTCAATAAGAAGAAATGCATTGAGCACAAGAATGTCTCAACAGTATGAGAAGTGGACAGATGTAGTTTGACTTTCTTTGGACTGCCACCTTCTGAATAATTACACAGAGAATTATTATTAATTGTGAAAGCTTGTCCTTAGATTAGATTTGTTCCCAACTAGCTATTAATATAAATTAACCAATTTATATTAATCTGCGTTCTGTCACATAGCTTGCTACCTCTCCTTAATACCTTACATCCAACTTCCTCTGCATCTAGCTGGTGAATCCCCTACCTCTCAGATTCCTTCCCAGAGTTCCTATCCTATCCTCTTCTGCATAGCTACTGCCCACTCAGCTCTTTACTAAACCAATAAGAAAGTATCTTAGGCAGGTGAAGAAGGACAAGGACATATCTTCACACAATGGTATCAAATATCCCACAACAGATAGGTGCTGATGCTACTGACAATTCAGTCACCCTCAATACCCCTGTAGTTGTGTTACAAATGCTGTGC
Organism: Peromyscus eremicus; assembly: GCF_949786415.1. Lineage (NCBI taxonomy): Eukaryota > Metazoa > Chordata > Mammalia > Rodentia > Cricetidae > Peromyscus > Peromyscus eremicus. The sequence goes on from NC_081418.1 coordinate 77,108,700, forward strand.
TTTCCCATACAGTGGTACAACTGCCCAAAGGTATATCTAATGTAGTTTCTCAGAGGACACACTAGAATACATTCACTGAGACATCCCAGGATTGCAGTTTTCATCTCCTAATATCACTTTCTGTACTCCCTCACCTTGGTGTCTTGACTGGATACTGAAGTACTTGTATTCATATTTTACCTTTTACTGCATTTGTGGGGTGCCAAATGAAGACAAACGCAATAGGCTTTTGTCCTTAACTGTCAGGGAATTCTTTAACCAACATTTGCTATTCTGGTTCCAGTCATGGAAGTTCTTCATAAGCTTTGAAATATTGCTGGAAAAATATAATCATCTTATACTCTGGTAGTCTTAGAATACCAATAGCAAAATCACCTCCTACAAAGAAGAAACACTTCACATCACAATTTTGTTTTAATAGGAAACCAATAGTGTTATTGTTCTATTTATTTAAGGTAATTATCCAGATGTGAATAAACTTTACACATACACAACCAAATTATTCGTCAGCACAAGACTCATCTATAATATATAAGCGTGATTTACTTTTTATTTTTAGTTTTAAAAGATTTCAGTGAAACATATGTTGAGTGTGATTTTAACAGTAGCAGAAATTATAAAGTGCATGGTTGAGTTAAATGAATTGTTTCACTGGATTAGCTATTCAGTTATTCACATGCTAACTAGAAGGTGGGTGTCACAAAATCTTGTGAAGAGAAGAAAAAGACATAACTTCTTTTTCTTCTCTAATTTTGTGATATAAAATGTAAAAATTAAGAAATAGGATACTGGATATTGTTCATTATATAAAAAGAAAATCCCGTTTTTATGAATGTATCTTCATAAAGAATAATATTGTTTATATTGGCCAACCTCTGATAATACACACTACTAACTTAGTCTTAATTTTCTCCAGTTTAGATTTCCATATATAATGTCTATGATTTTATCATATACAGCATGTTTTGAAGTACATATGTATTATACAATGACTGCAACTAGCTTTTCTGCAAACATATTGCCTCACACAGTTATTATTGTAGAATGTGGACTCAGCAGTTTTCAAGAATACTCAGATTTCGGAGGATAGTCATCATGCTGTCTAACAGATCTCTTGATTGTGCTCCTTTTCCCTTGTGCTGCCCAGGTTTTGTCAACTTGATTCAAACTAGAACTATGTTGGAAGAGAGAATCTCAATAAAAGAATTACCTTCATCAGATTGACCTGTGGGCATGATTGTGGGATATTTTCTTCATTGATGCTTAATGTGAGAGCATACAATGGGTGGTGCCATCCCTTACTAAGCAGTTCTTGCTGGTATAATAAAAGCAAGCTCAACAACCCGTAGGAAGCAAGCTTTTAAACAGAATTCTTCCAGGGTTCCTGCCCCTGCTCCTGCTTGAGTCCCTGCCCTGAGTTCCCTCAATGGTATACTGAAGTCAGGGTAGGTAAGCTTAATATACCATTTTCTCCACAAGTTGCCTTTGTTTAACGTTTATCACAGGACAGAAAACAAATTAGGACATGACTAAAATCCCAACCTTCTTCAACACTCCCTTAACTTCTTTTCCATTTTGTAAGGGCTCTGAGTAGAAGTGGGACTAAATTCAATTATTTCTAAATATACATACATCTACATTGTAAGTTCAAAGCCCCTTATGTCATTAAGTTAAAAAAAATTGTTCAAGTTCAGAGCATCATAACACCTTGGTGATGTGTTTTTCCTGAGATATCTCTGTTTAATCATCATTGATTAACAATGTTATCATTTTCTACTGTAATTTTATCATAAAATAGTTTTTATCATCTTCTCAGACAAAGATGACAGATGTGAACTAAAATGTAATTTATAGTATACTAGGCTAGAAAAGTATTGTTATAGAACACAAATTCAGGTAGAGTGTATGTGAGAAATTAAGAAGATTGAAGGTATGACTTAAAATTCTAACTAGACAAATCAAACATCAGAGTTTCCACAGTAAACAAACTAAAATTGAAATATTATATTGACTCCATGTAACAAGATTAAAGATTATATTTTGCAATATTAAAAAGTACATATGTTAGGAAAATGTTTTCACTATTTCTCATTAATATTTGCATTTCTAGATTCAAAATTTAACATTTATACAGATCCACATATAGACTAGGGAAAATGTTTAACTTTTCTTTTTCTTTCATAAATGCTGCAGTGCCAATGTAATTTGGAAGTAGATTCTTTTGTGGGCACAGCACTCGAGAAATTGTATGCATGCCACATTCTTAAGAATCAGCAACTGTGTGATATGAATATTCAAAGAATGTACAAATCTTCATACACTGCTTTTGTAAGGCTGGTCTAGGGGCTGGTTGAAATAGGCAGAGTCCCCAAAGTTAGAGTGTAAATTTAAGCCATCAAAGAAATCTTACACAGATGAGACCCTCTTACTTCAGGGAAATCTAGGCAAAATAGGAATCCAAGCAGTAAAACATTAAAATAGCTCCATTTCAACAGCATAATTTTCATTTGTAACTGAGTGGCTGTTTTAAATTGAAGTATTTCTAGATCTTCTGAGCTAGAGAAAGGCATGGCTTAAGAACACATCCTACTGAAGCTTCAGGGGATATTTTTTGATTTCACATTATACATTATAAGGAAAGATACAAGATAAAAATAAAAGATCAGCCTGAATCTCATAGATCTCATAAATCATGAGTGTACTCTATTAAAATAGCACTTCAAGTCAGACCATAACAACATATTTCTTTGCCAAGACATTTTAAAAATAAGGAAAAGACAGAATTCGTAACTAAGACTTTCTGATGCAAATAAGTTACTATAAAAACTAACATAATATAACTAAATGAATACAAGTATTTGACAATATTTTTTAACAAATAGATATTTAGCTACCTCTGTAAAATAAAATGTTAACATTATCTTGAGTCTCTCAGCATTGCTTCTATACTTTAAATTCATTGTATTCCTCTTTGACTTTAAACCACTAAGAGTTCTAGTCTTAGGGTGAAAGACATTTTCTAGAATAAATATGTAGTGTGGGGATAACAGAGCAAATTTATTTCTCAAATGGTTTACCAAAATATTAAATATGAGTATACACTACAAAGAAATGGACACTCAATGTCATAGGTAACAAAAAATTCCATTTTTAATAATGGAGTTTAATTTCCCGATCAATGGATGGCACAGAAAACCAAAGCATCTATTTAGATTGTGTCTGTCAGTCCTGTGTAAGTAGGATGGTTTGGCTTTTGCCAGCACTTTTTGAGATCTGACATTATAAATCTAGAATGCACTGGGTTGATCTAACTCTTCACTCTTGATAAGCTGTCACCAGATGATTCCTATCAAATGCTGTATACACACTTTCACATTCAGTCCTTCCTGACTATGAGTGGTCCAACTTTACCATCCTTCATCTTGTCACAAGCAAGGAATATAAAACAAAATCATTAACCTATTTTGAGATTATTTTAGGCCTCAAACTAAAGGTTTTTCTTGATTTCAATTCATAACCCCAACTCAATCCTCTTTAAAACCCTTCCCTGCAGTTAAATACAAATTTTGAACTGAAGGTGTGTATGCACTAGACTGAAAGACACACACTGACAAAGACTTCCCTGCCTCCACCTAACAGTGCTCAGAAATTTGTTTGATATATATACTGGGTAACAAGGATAGTATGAAGAAATTATTACTGGTGCTTTAAAGCCCATCATGTTGGAGTGGAGGATGGGAGGAGTGATTCCCACAGCAGTGCAACATCATTGCCAAGAAAGTCACACATAAAAAACAATCTTAAATGAAAAGAGGGAATTTAAATTCGATCAGCCTTTCATAGCTATTCATTTTCTCCAAAGAAATTCCTGTGTCTGTTCTTCTTGTACTTTTTGTTTTCTGATTAACAGTTTCTTCCTGCTTTCATAATCTCAGAACAGAAATTTAATATCCCACTCTCTTCCGAACTCAGGTGGCCATCATAAAACTGTCTTTGAATTATGACTTGGAACTAGATTTTTATAGGTCACATATTCCTTTCCTTTGTGATAAGCTTGGTCTCAGATCAGGAAAAAAATTAATGTTTTATGTACCTCACGGACCAATTCTTTTTGTTTATGAATAGGAGCCATGATTTTATGTCTTTCTTGCAAAACCTCAGATACTGAATTTCGTGGAAGCATACTTCCAGTTTATTTGGAGGTAGTTCCACCAAGACAGAGACCATTAATCTACAGAATGATTTTTGAAGTCAGGTAAGTGATCAGTTTTCTTTGGCCATTGTCAACTGTCAACTTTACTGGAGCATATTGGACAAAACTTTAATCTTCACAGAGGAAAGATGTTCCCATTTTGTGCTGAATTTCTTAGTCACACAATAACTTCAAACTCCATCACACTGATGGAGAAAAGGAAGTCCATATGCTAGGTTCAATAGATTCAGTGAAGCAGTCTGTCACAGTTAATATCCAGGAGGAAAAAACTAAAGCATATAAATGTTAACGAACACCTAACATCACACCAGCATCTTTATGGTGAATTTGTGAGTTGCAGGGTAAGTCACCAGGGTACAAGTGTGAAAACAACCTGAACATCTGATATGCATTGTCTTTGAAGATTCTCCAGCACAGCAGAGACATGAGAGTAAATGAAGCTGCATATAGTTGGCTTCTGTAGTATTAAGCAATGAAAATGAAGGAGTCATTGCTAACTCCAACAGTATAGAAAAGGAACTCAATGAGAACAGTATGATATATGAAAGTTACAAGTAAACAGAACTAGTATTGCCAGAGATGTGATTATTTTTGGAGTACTAGAACCTCTGATGAGATTGTCTTTGTTGACCTCAGTATTGTTCACACAAGCAAGTTCATTTTACTCATGCTCATCTTCCTTGTTTCATCGTGATTTATTTACTGTTCTATCTGAATGTGATAACCCAACAAAATATTCTAAGCAAGAGTATTCTACAAACTACTCAATAAAATATAATACCTTGTGGTAATTACATAGTCTCACTATATATAGTAAAATAGTAATAAAATGAATAAAAACTATGTAACAATGTTGCTAATATTGTCGCAAGGTATATAAAGATACAGAGAATAATAATAATTGTACTTGACACTTATCTTGCCTAGTGGGTTGTACAGCTAGTGGATTTTTTCTGCATCTCTTCCTAAAATACAATATAATCTTATTGTATACAGAAGAATAGCACAGGAAAAACAAACACATATAACTGTAACTAAGCCCAAAGTTAATCTCAGGGACCACTTTAAGAGTTTTATTTGTTGGTTTTAAATCTCATAAAATGCATGAAGATGGTCCAGTAAATAAAAGGCATTGCCACCAAGTCTGACAACCTGAGAAAAATCCTCAGTATCTCCATAACAGGAGGAGATGACTGACTCCTTCAAGTTGTTCTATAACCTCCACATAGATTCCTTGGCAAAAATGACACCCACAAAAATAATTACAGCCCCAAAATTAAAATTCCACAAAAATTCTGTGATACCGTTGCTATGTTCAGTTTTCATATGTGTTAACACAACAGTTATTTGGAAAGCCCAAACTCAGAGAAGGGGGTCTCCCAGTGCCGTAAATCTAGTCCATGACAGACTATATCAGACAGATGGCAGAAGGCATAAAGGGGAAATAATGTGTGATGCTCCACCAGGACAGGTGCGCTTTTGAGAAGGGCCCCTGCAGTTGTGGGGTATGGGCACAGACCCTGCTTTGTTGTTTCAGGAACATAACCTCCAATTGGCTATGACTGAGTTCATCAAGTTGAATGTTGATATTTTTTTCAGTCCTCAAACTGCTCTTGCAATCTTTACTCACTTTCTCTATAAGGAGTGTTTAGGTTGCTGTTGCTACTGAAAAGTCACCATTCAACGAGTGATCTCTTATGAGACGCAGCCTACGAAAAAGAGACTAAATGATTACAGGCACTATTATACCCCCTGTGCCTCTGCCTTCTCTTTCATCTCCGTGAAAATGATAAAGAAGGGTAAATTCAAAGAATAAATTTAGTAAAGCTTCAATTTATTTTTGTCATCAAGAAATATGAAATGCTATCATCTATGGACCTTTTCTATTCAAGATAAGTTGGTATTTTTAGGTAAGATAAAATCAACTATATTCTTTAAATATATTGTTTGATTTGAGTGTATGTTGCCTCCCCCATTAGTACGGAAATCATGATGTACTAAGTATCAGTGAGAGGTAGAAGGGCTTGAACTGTAAGCAGGTGATCTGCAGTATTCCTTTATGCTGTGTGTTTGTATTCATTAGTGATAGACCTTCCAATACTACAACACCTTACTCTGAAGTATATAGCCCTGAAGATATCACACAGACCCTGTTTACTTTCTCAAGCCTCGTGCTCAAAATTAAGTAATGCACAGTCTCATCCCATGCTCAGAATCTAATGTGATTTCCCATTTCCTTATGTTCATGGTTTAAGGCTAGAAGGTATCTGTTGATAAAGCCTACTCACCTGTAAAAGGCAACTTCACCCTTAGAAAATATTTCTCAGTTTAAGAAAGTATTCAGTTCAGACTTTTCTGAAGTCTTTCCAGTAGATTTCTAGGTGGGCCTAACAGACAATGCATGTTTGTTTTCAGTGGTTTATAGAAGTTACACTAATAACTGATAGTGTAAAAGAAAGCTGTCTGTTAACATGTCAGTGCTGACCATCGCTGCCACATGCGCTGATTTATTCCTCACCTGGTCAGAACAGAAGTGGCCCACAAGCTTTGATTCACTCATTCAAGTCATCAGTTTTGTTGTCCTGTGCTTCAACTAAACCCATTGACGAGCCCCTATAAAGAAGCACCCTTTTTCAAGAGTCCCCAAGCTGTAGGAAAAAAGCTCTGTAAATCAATGGTTCAAACACACATATTAAATACAGAAAAGGGAAGGAATAAGCCATAGTTACAATGGTCCACAGAAGGCCATGCTGGGTCAGGTTTAGACCTCCAGGTAGCCTGGAATGCCTAACTATAGACTGTTTCCAATATATCTAGTTATTAGAAACACATCATTTTGATATTTCAGATTTAGGAGAACAATGTGTGTTATCAATTCTTCTTGAAATCCTAGAGTTTAGCAATATGTCATTGCTTTATTGACTATTAAATTTAGACTGGGTAGCTCTATACCCACATTCAGCACATTGATTAAAATAAATAATATCGTATGGTGTACATGAATTACTAATGGTGTCATTGATTCCCAAATTTGACTCTCCAGTTTTCATGTGTGAAGTGTTAAATTTTAAATTTATCATGAGACTCAAGTAAGTAGTATAGTAAACAATCCATACAATTCCAAAGCATAAGTCATATGCATTAGTGATTCTTTTAAAAGTAGCCATGAAAATACATTATGTACCAGCTTCACTCATTTGAAGTTATAATGACTGTTGTTGTGATTTTACCCATAAAATAGCTGTAAAACTTTTAAATGAACTTGTTAATCTTTGATTATGTTTTTGACCCTTTATTTCTACCTGTCCCTTTCTTCTTTAAGTGGTACAGTCCCAACTGGTAGTGCTGTCCTAAGTTAATATTAATTTATAGTAAATTAATGCGGGTCAGTTCATGACGATTTAGAAAATGTCAACATGTAGAAGGCTACAAATAGAACCATATCTGTCACCATGCACAAAACTTAAGTCCAAGTGGATCAAAGACCTCAACATAAATCCAGTTACTCTGAACCTGATAGAAGTGAAAGTAGGAACCAGTCTTGAACGCATTGGCATAGGAGATCACTTCCTAAATATAACACCAGTAGCACAGACACTGAGAGAAACAATCAATCAATGGGATCTCTTGAAACTGGGAAGCTTTTGTAGAGCAAAGGATACGGTCAACAAGACAAGCTACAGCCTACAGAGTGGGAAAAGATCTTCACCAACCACACATCTGACAGAGGGCTGATATTCAGAATATATGAAGAACTCAAAAATTAGACATCAAAATGCCCAACAGTCCAATTAAGAAATGGGCTATAGTGCTAAACAGAATTCTCAGCAGAGGAAGCTCAAATGGCTGAAAGACGTTTAAGGAATTGCTCAACATCCCTAATCATCAGGGAAATGCAAATCAAAAAAAACTCTGAGATACCACCTTACACCTGTCAGAATGGCTAAAATAAAAAACACTGAAGACAGCTTATGCTGGAAAGGATGTGGAGCAAGGGGAACTCTCCTCCACTGTTGATGGGAATGCAAGCTTGTACAGTCACTTTGGAAATCAATATGGCACTTTCTTAGAAAATTGGGAATCAGTCTCCCCCAAGACCCAGCTATACCACTCTTGGGCATATACCCAAGGAATGCTCAATCATACCAAAGGGCACATGCTCAGCTATGTTCATAGCAGCATTGTTTGTAGTAGCCAGAACCTGGAAACAACCTAGATCACTTCAACTGAAGAATGGATAAATAAAATGTGGTACATATACACAATGGAGTACTACTCAGCAGAGAAAAACAATGACATCATGAGGTTTGCAGGCAAATGGATGGATCTAGAAAAAATCATCCTGAGTGAGGTAATCCAGCCTCAGAAAGACAAACATGGTATGTACTCACTCATAGGAGGATACTAGATGTAAAACAAAGGATGACTAGACTCCTACTCACAACTCCAGGGAGGCTACCTAGAAAACAGGACCCTAAGAAAGACACAGAGATCACCCAATGACAGAGAAATGGATGAGATCTACATGAGAAAGTGGACATGGGGGGGTAATGAAGGGCAAGGGTCAAGAGAAAGAGAGCTTATGGTAGCGGGAGACCCCAGCTGGATCAAAAACAGAGAGGGTGAACAAGGAAAAAGAGACCATGATAAATGAAGACCCCATGGGAATAGGAAGAAGCAAAGTGCTAGAGACATCCCCAGAAATCCATAAAGATACCTCCACAATAGGTTACTGGCAATGGTTGAGAGAAACCCTGAACTGACCTACTCTGGTGATCCAGACGGCCAAACACCCTAACTGTCGTGCTAGAAATCTCATCTAATGACTGATGGAAGTGGATACAGAGATCCACAGCCAGGTCCCAGGTGGAGCTCCAGGAGTCCAGTTGGCGAGAAAGAGGAGGAATTGTATGAGTGAGAATTGTTGAGACCAAGATTGGAAAAAACACAGGGACGAATAGCCAAACTAGCAGAAACACATGAACTATGAACCAATAGCTGAGTAGCCCCCAACTGGATCAGGCCCTCTGGATAAGAGAGACAGTTGATCAGCTTGATCTGTTTGGGAGCCCCCCAGGCAGTGGGAATGGGACCTGTCCTTAGTGCATGAGCTGTTTGGAACCAGGGCATATGCAGGGACACATTGCTCAGCCTGGGAGGAGGGGACTGGATCTGCCTGGACTGAATCTACCAGGTTGAGCTGAATCCCCAGGGGAGTCTTTGCCCTGGAGGAGGTGGGGATGGGGGGTGCGCTGGGGAGAGGGGGGGAAGAGGGGGACAGGGGAATCTGTGGCTGATATGTAATATTAAATCAAATTTAAAAAAAAATAAAATAAAAAAAGAAAATGTGGAGACATAAAATTGGAAGAAAACACCTGTGTTCATGGAAACATGAGAAGCAGTGCTTTTATTTTTTCCCTTTCTTTCTTAATAGGTAATGTGTTTCTGTGTGTATCTAGCTGTGCACTGGAAAATTGCACTAACCTATTTGCTATATTGAACAGGACACATCTACTGTCTGTTATTGCCTAGACCTTATATAGATCATTGTACTTATTGAGAATCCATCCAGTGTATGCATTGTAGTTACTTGTTAAATAAATATAGGTTGCTTTGAAATTTTCCTATCTTATGTGAACTTTCATGGAAATACATGAACAAATGTCTTCTTACTCCAAATAGGGTACTGTTGACAAAACAAAGAAATTACCCTGTTCCAGTCTAGATGGATAAAACAGCTAGTTTATTTGGGTTACTTACAGGAGCGTGGGTGACTCAAAAGCAGCTGTATCACATAAAAGCATCCGACAGCTTGGGTACCAACTCATTAAAGCTACAGCCCTAGAGCTTTCTGACATATTTGCAGTCAGCTCCACCAAAGAGCCAGACTCCTTAGCAATTGTTAGCTGCTTGTAGAGCCTTGACAGTCGGCACATGAGTCTTGTCACTTTCTCAGCTTTCATAGTCCTTAAGTTTTGTTAAATTTCAGGGGTTTAGGAACTTCTGTCCTCCCTCCAGAAGGGAGTGTCTCATTTGGGAGAAAACAATTACACAACACATTAGTCAAAATAATAGTGAGATTAAATATTACCATCCATGACTAGGATGAAGGATGCAGACACTTCATCCTGACACTTAGTACTTGGCTTAGTATTGGGCTTAGTCCTGTGGCTGAACACATTACTAAGTTCTCCGGCTCTCATTTGTGACATCTTCAAAATAATGTTACCAGAACCTGCTTTGTAGACTATGGAGAAAAGCAATGTTTCAGTAACGAATATAAAGCCCTTAAACAAATACATTTCTACTGGGAAGTACACATTTGACTTATCCAAAAATGGATACTTAATTGAGACTTTAGATAAACTCCTAAAAATGAAGTTAGTGTTTCAAGTGCATTGTGATTTTAAAAGTCTCAATATGTATTTTCTAAAATGAAGGCACCAAATTGTATTTTATATTTTCCCAGCAGAATTTAAACATTGATACAGCAGTGTTTGGTGGGTGTTAATCACCAGCAACCTCATTGTAATTTTTGTGTGTATAATCAAATATATTTCTAGATAATTAGATATGTTCTACCTTGAGATTATGATATGTTGAATGTAACATTTTTGTTAGCATTACGTTTAACTACAAATGATGCTAATCATGTGGACAATGTTCACATGCCAATTGTATTTTCTGTCCATGATTTGATTAGGGGCTATGCTTAGCTATCAAACTCATTATTTATTTATTTATTTATTTATTTATTTATTTATTTATTTATTTATCTATTTGATAATTCATTATTTATTTATTTAATGATTCGTTGTTATTTATTTATGGTTTTTTCAAGACAGGGTTTCTCTGTGTAGCTTCAGAGGCTATCCTGGAACTTGCTCTGTAGACCAGGCTGGCCTCCAACTCACAGAGATCTGCCTGCTTCTGCTTCCTGAGTGTTGGGATTAAACCCATTTTTAATTGTTTCTTATGACATTTCACGTTTAATGCATTCTCCAAGTCTGTGTTTGATCAGGTCTCCTGTGGTGCCTTAGTCTTATTATGATGCCATACATTTATCTCACATGGAATTGTTTTGGAATGGGACCAGGTGAGGGTCTGTGGTCTTATTTCCACACTTAACTTTTTTTTATGATTTCTTTGTTTAAAAATTTTCACTTTTTTTTAATTTTTATTTTGCAATACAATTCAGTTCTACATATCAGCCACAGATTCCCTTGTTCTCCCCCCTACCCCCCTCACCTTCCCCCCAGCCCGCCCCCCATTCCAATCTCCTCCAGGGCAAAGCCTTCCCCACAGACTGAGATCAACCTGGTGGACTCAGTCCAGGTAGGTCCAGTCCCCTCCTCCCAGGCCGAGCCAAGGGACTCTGCATAGGCCCCAGGTTTCAAACAGCCTACTCATGCAGTGAGCACAGGACCCGGTGCCACTGCCTGGATGCCTCCCAAACAGATCAGGCCAATCAACTGTCTCACCCACTCAGAGGGCCTGATCCAGTTGGTGACCCCTCAGCCATTGGTTCATATTTCATGTGTTTCCGTTTGTTTGGCTATTTGTCTCTGTGCTTTATCCGACCTTGGTCTCAACAATTCTCGCTCATATAAACCGTCCTCATTCTCGCTAATTGGACTCCCAGAGATCCACCTGGGGCCTAGTCATGGATCTCTGCATCCAGATCCCTCAGTAGTTGGATGAGGTTTCTAGCACGACAATTAGGGTGTTTGGCCATCCCATCACCAGAGTAGGTCAGTTCGGACTGTCTCTTGACCATTGCCAGCAGTCTGTTGTGGGGGTATCTTTGTGGATTTCTGTGGGCCTCTCTAGCACTTTGTTTCTTCCTATTCTCATGTGGTCTTCATTTACCATGGTCTCCTATTCCTTGTTCTCCCTCTCTGTTGTTGATCCAGCTGGGATCTCCCACTCACCCAAGCTCTCTTTCCCTCGACCCTCGCCCTTCACTACCCCCACTCATGTCCAGGCTGTTCATGTAGATCTCATTCCATTTCTCTGTCGTTGGGCGATCCCTGTGTCTTTCTTGGGGTCCTGTTTTCCAGGTAGCCTGCCTGGTGATGTGAGTAGCAGTCCAGTCATCCTTGTTCCACATCTAGTATCCTGTTATGAGTGAGTACATACCATGTTTGTCTTTCTGAGTCTGGGATACCTCACTCAGGATGATTTTTTCTAGATCCATCCATTTGTCTGCAAACCTCATGATGTCATTGTTTTTCTCTGCTGAGTAGTATTCCATTGTGTATATGTACCACATTTTGTTTATCCATTCTTCAGTTGAAGGGCATCTAGGTTGTTTCCATGTTCTGGCTATTACAAACAACGCTGATATGAACATAGCTGAACAAGTGTTCTTGTGGTGTGGTTGAGCATTCCTTGGGTATATGCCCAAGAGTGGTATAGCTGGATCTTGGGGGAGATGGATTCCCAATTTTCTAAGAAATCACCATATTGATTTCCAAAGTGGTTGTGCAAGCTTGCATTCCCACCAGCAGTGGAGGAGAGTTCCCCTAGCTCCACATCCTCTCCAGCATAAGGTGTCTTCAGTGTTTTTGATCTTAGCCATTCTGACAGGCGTAAGGTGGTATCTCAGAGTTGTTTTGATTTGCATTTCCCTGATGATTAGGGATGTTGAGCAATTCCTTAAATGTCTTTCAGCCATTTGAGTTTCCTCTGGAAAATTTTCACTTTTATTTCTTTCAGATTTTCCACTTTTATGGAGTACAGGTTTTTGAAGTATGACCTGATGATTCTCTGGATTTCCTCATTGTCCCATGAACTGTGGACTGGTGGCTGTGGAGTCCCCATGGGACTGGACTAGGCCCTCTGGATACAGAAGACGGTTGATTGGCTTGAACTGTTTGGGGGGCACCCAGGCAGGGGGATTGGGATCTGTCTCTGGTCTATGGGTAGGCTTCTGGAATCCAGTGCCTGTGGTGTGACACCTTGCACAGCCTTGGTGCAGTAGGGAGGGGCTTGGACCTGCCTAAGCTCAGTGTGCTGGGCTTTGCTGACTCCCCATGGGAGACCTCGATTTTGGGGATGTGGGGATATAGCATGGCTTGGGAAAGAGGGTTGGTGGTGGGAGGAGGGAGGAAGGGGGTCGGGGATAGCATGTGGAGTGAGTAGAAAATTTCTTGATAAGGAAAAATGAAAAAAATTTTAAAAAATAAAATAAATAAATAAATAAAACTTCACTTTTATTTGTGTTTTTCTCTAGTACCTCCTTATTCTTTAAAAACCATTTCTTCATTTTATGAATTCCTTGACAATTTATTTTTTTAATTTAATTTTTTTTTATTTTATAATTTATTTTAATTTTACATATCAGCCACAGATTCTCCTGTCCTCCCCTCTCCCGCGCCCACCCCCCCCCAGCCTTCTCCCCCCTAGCCCTTCCCCCATTCCCACCTCCTCCAGGGCAAAGACTCCCCAGGGGATTCAGCTCAACCTGGTAGATTCAGTCCAGGCAGATCCAGTCCCCTCCTCCCAGGCTGAGCAAAGTGTCCCTGCTTAAGCCCCAGGATCAAACAGCCAGCTCATGCACTAAGGACAGGTTCCAGTCCCACTACCTGGGTGCCTCCAAAACAGTTTAAGCAAATCAACTGTCTCACTTACCTAGAGGGCCTGATCCAGTTGGGGGCTCCTCAGCTACTGGTTCATAGTTCACGTGTTTCTACTAGTTTGGCTAATCGTCCTTGTGCTTTTTCCAATCTTGGTCTCAACAATTCTCGCTCATACAATCCGTCCTCTTTCTCGCCAACTGGACTCCTAGAGCTCCACCTGGGGCCTGGCAGTGTATCTCTGCATCCAGTTCCCTCAGTCATTGGATGAGATTTCTAGCACAACATTTGAGTTTCCTCTGTTGAGAATTCTCTGTTTAGTTCTATAGCCCATTTCTTAACTGGACTGTTGGGCATTTTGATGTCTAATTTTTTGAGTTCTTTATATATTCTGGATATCAGCCCTCTGTCAGCTGTGGGGTTGGTAAAGATCTTTTCCCATTCTGTAGGCTGTAGCTTTGTCTTGTTGACCGTGTCCTTTGCTCTACAAAAGCTTCTTAATTTCAAGAGATCCCATTGATTGATTGCTTCTCTCAGTGTCTGTGCTACTGGTGTTATATTTAAGAAGTGATCTCCTATGCCAATGTGTTCAAGACTAGTTCCTAGTTTCTCTTCTATCAGGTTCAGAGTAACTGGATTTATGTTGTAGTCTTTGATCCACTTGGACTTAAATTTTGTGCATGGTGACAGATATGGATCTATTTGCAGCCTTCTACACGTTGACATCCAGTTATGCCATCACCATTTGTTGAAGATGCTTTCTTTTTTCCATTGTACAGTTTTGACTTCTGTGTCAAAAATTATATGTTCATAGGTGTGCGGATTAATGTCAGGGTCTTCAATTTGATTCTATTTTGACCATATTCACCCTTCCTCATTCCTCCCAGATCTACTCCTAATCTACTCACTTAATATTGTGTCCTCTTTTTTTATTTTTTGACTGAGCAAGTACAATTTATATTGTGTACTTACATTTTCTTGGATTTGTGGTCTTCACTAAAGAATGGTCAACCCATCAGGGGCTACACCATTAGAGAAAATTGACTCTCTTTACCTCAATAATTTCTTTCCTTGGTTTAGGACTTCACGTCCAACTCCACTTTACAGGCTGAGACTTAGTCTGGTTTGAGCTTGCACAACTTTTATACATGCCATCTCTACTCCTGTGATGTATATCAGTTCTGTAGCATCTAGAAGATACTATTTTTTCAGAGTCATCTACTACCTCTGGCTTCTAGATTATTTCTTTAATCTCTTCCACAATGCTCCATTAGCATTGAGAAGGAGATGTGTTATAGATGCTCCATTTAAGGCTGAGCATTCAATGATGTCTTATTCTCTGCACCTTGCCCAATGTCAATTACTATCTAGTATTAAAGAACTTCTCTGATAAGAGTTGGTAGATGATGCACTAATCTCTGGATATAACAATAATTCAGCAGAAGTGGGCTTAATATTATGTCCATTTAACAAAACAATGGTAGTAGGTATTCTGCTAGGGCCCATAACTTTTCTAGTCACAGATTCATGGCTGAAATAATGGTGTCAGGAAAGGGTTTCAACTTGTGTTGCAGTCCTTAAATTTAATAATTAAAAAAGGAAGTATTTACTCCCATGATCCTCATGCCACTATTTCGCCACTGGTCCTGTCTGGCTGAAGCAAATTTTTCATTTGAATATATAACTATCTGGGTGCTGATGTAGCCAAGAATGACAGCAGAAGAAGCAGTAGCCGAGTAGATGCACTGGCCAACGTGAGGTAACAGCAAGCAGGCCATAAGAATGTTTGCCACTTGGAATTTCTTCCCACAGAAGATGGATTGTCCTACTTCAGTTATTCTAACCAAGAAAATCCCTCACAGGCATGCCCAGAGGTTACTATAATCTAAATAATCATGTGATTCTAGAGTTTTGACTCATGGAGAAATATAAAATCTGTAACTTGACAGTTACTATTAACCATCACACAGCTGTCAGGTTCTTTTTAACATAGAGAAGGCAAAGATGCATATAGATGTATGAGCATATACATCTACACATTTGTCCTCATTCTGTACATGACATTACCCTTCACTCAGATTAAAACCTAGGTGTCTGCATCAGTTCCTTAATCAGTTTGAATTAATTATGATGTGAACCCAGCCTATCATGATTTACTACCTTATCCCCAAATATTACTTCTTTGCCCTTGCCCTGTGCTGTCTCACTGAGAACACTCAAGCCATGCTTATCACTGAGATACTGATACAATTTCCAAGTAGTTCACCTGCATCCCCTTTCTGTTTACACAATTCTTTTACCATGAAGAATCTAACAATATTCTAGAAATAAACTTCTCATTATTTTTTCCTTAACTTTGTTAAAGATTTTCTGTTACACTTTAATAAAAATCTTATGTGGTCCATAAAACTATATGATCTGTCTTCTATGCACCTGCCTGTGGTTATTGATTATCAGCTGTTTGCCATTTCTCCTTAATTCTGTTGCAGAAACTTAGAGCCTCTTTTGGATTCCTTATATCTCTCAACCAGATTTGGGCCTCTCTGCACCCAATAGCAATGGGATCTCCAAAAGATCCTCAGCTGAAAGTACTTTGTAAATGCCAACTCAGCTCACACATTAATGGCTCATACAAATGTTATGTAAAGTACCCCTGGCCTTGTGCCCACCCTGATTTCTTTACAAGGTTCCATCTTTATAGTCTTCCATTACTATCACAGATGGATTGGTTTCTCAGGAATAACTCCTTATGTCTTTCATTTCATTAAATTACATTTCATTAAAATTTTAACAAAAGATATTATTATTATTATCTATTATTATTATTGGTTTTTTGTGGCAGGGTTTCTCTGTTTATCAGCAGCATCTTCTCTGGTGGTCCTGGAACTCACTTTGTAGACCAGGCTGGCCTTGAACTCAAAGACATCCACCTGCCTTTGCTTACTGAGTGCTGGGATTACAGGCGTGTGCCACCATCACCTGGCTAAGAATTATTATTTTTGTAATGATCACCATGGTGTTTTGAAAGAAAATGTCCCCCTTGGGAGTAGCATTATTAGGATGTGTGGCCTTGTTGGAAGTGTGTCACTGTGGAGGTGAGCTTGATTTCTCCTATGCTCAAGCAACAAATAGTGTGGCACACAGTTCATTTCCTGTTGCCTGCAGATCAAGATGTAGAACTCTCAGCTCCTTCTCCTGCACCATGTCTGCCTTCATGTTGCAATGCTTCTCGCCATGATGATAATGGACTAAGCCTCTGAATCAGTAAGCTAGCTCTAATTAAATGTTTTCTTTTATAAGAGTTGCCATGGTCATGGTGTCTCTACACGGTGATAGAAACCTAACTAAGACAGTCTCATCCCTGGTCCTTTGACAATGTCTTAAATATAGTAGATTTTCTATGATATTGATAAAGAGCTGAGAGATTAGAAGAATTATAATTCAGATAAACATTTTGCTGTCTTTTTCATAAAATCTTTAGCTCTTTATTTTAAGTGGACTTTTTTCTACTTCAGTGTTTGAATTTCAATTTTAAATCCTTGATGCAGGAATGTGGATTTCCTTTTTTACCAATCTTTTTCCAATTTCAGATCTTAAATACCAAACTCACTATTGCGGTAATCTGAGCAGAAACTACCATCTGATGACCCCTTTCTTCTTTGTTCCCAGATTCCTCTCTGTTTCCATGTTATCTCTGGCTCTACACTTCTTTTTCTATCCTGCTAAATGGAAAATTCACAGCTTTGTACTGGTATTTTTGTGACCTAATATAAGACAAGAAGACAAAAAGGAAAATATAGAATCTAGACATATCTTGAAAAGTATATGAACTGATTTGTTGAACTAGAATGTGTTGTGAGCTAATCCTAGATGAGGATTTACGTGGAAATAAATAAGATACATATGAATTTTGAGGATTTCCAGATGTAAAATATGTCAAAATATAAAGAACGTAGTGGGGATTAAAGATCAGGTCTTAAAACTGGATGCAACCAAGAAGTAATGAATGGACTAGGGCAACCAAAGAGATCAAAAGCAAGCATCTTGGAGGAAGCTGGGAGTTGTAAATAGTCCCTTTTTTATTTCAGGTTGTCTTTATTTTTAACTATTTATTTACTTACTTTTGGAGATAAAGCTCTCATTTTCCTCTTCTGTTATTCAATTATCAAACCAGTCTAGAATTATCTGGGACTTTTGTGAGAAATTTTTAGTCATGGCCCCACTCTAAAATAACTGAATGAAAATTTCCAAGGCCAGGACTCCATAATTAAAACATTTTAATTAATTCTGTGGGCTATTCTAGAGCATATTAAAATCAAATAAACACTATATAAGCATTAATTCAAGTTTTATATTTATATAAATATATTTATATTTCATGGCTTTTCTATCAAGATCAAGATGTCAAAGCTAGAGTCTAGATATTAAAATGTATTTTGATGGCTCCTTTGACTTAAGGGCCAGACCATAGCAGGTTGGGGTAGTGGTGAGTACAGAGTGAGGAGGAAAGACACAGATGCAGTGTCTGTAGGTCCTAGATGGTGTGAATCAAGGATTGATAGCTGATGATAGCTGGTGCTACAGGGTTCAGCAGTGTCAATGACTGGTTTCTCATTTCAAATGTGAGAAAGATATGGAGGCAGATGAGGGAAAGCTTGCTCACTGAAAGATCAGCTGTACCTGTTATAGTATATGTTTTTCATTGAAGGAGAACTTTATTGCTCAGGTATTCACTTTTTTAAAAAATTTATTCTTCCATGTAGTAGTCCATTAACTAACTCTAGACAAAATGCTTTATACATGCTGTAGACATTGGGCAATATGGTGTCTGTGTAGAGGGCCCATTTGAATCATGATTAGCTGAATTAGTTTCTAAAACTTTCTCTATACAATTACATTATTTAAATTAGTTATATGAAATCACTTTGTATGATAGCATCTGATACACTATTCTTGCATATTTTATAGACTTAGTTGGTAAAACTCTTCAGTAGATCCATTGGGCATTCTGAGATACTCTTACGTAGTCAGAACTCTATTCTCTGCTTAATCAGAAGTTTATTAGAGAATATTATTAAAAGAATAAAACCCAGTTTATGAAATGATGCTAACAATTAACACCCCTGAACAGTCACAAGGGCTCCTGAGCATTCTGAGCCTTACTGAACACTCATAACAATCCAATGAAGGAGGATTTGTCAGCATCAGTTCTGTGTACATGAGAGAATCAAATACAAGGAGAATAGTGCATAATGTATGAATAACTTATTGAAAGGGGTGCAGATAAGCCTAGGATATGCTTTTAAAATGTTGAGTTATTTATAACACAGTTTGCGATTATACTGGTTTTGGAAAGCAGCAGTGGTAAGTTCTCTTCTTTGATCCAAGACATCACTAGCCATGGGTAGTTGGTTTGGTTGTCAGTATCAGTACCAGGCATGAATTGCTTCCTGTTGTCTGGGCCTTAAGTCTTCTTGGAGAAATGCTGGATATTCCCAAGATACAAGTATCACTGCTGCACCTTCAGTGATATCTTTCCATGCTGGTAGTTATTATGGTTTATATGTGCTATAGCAGGAAATGAATATCAATTGCTTTTCTCTCTTGGCAGCTTGTGTAACACATTTGGGCGCTGTAAAATCTAGACCCCCAGGAGTAGGCTTTCAGGTTAGATCCAGCTTGAGTCTTCTACGGCCCATGTCTAAAGGGCATACTGTCTTCAGTAATAAGGACTTACCTTCAAATTGTGGAAAACACCAAGAGCAACAATAGCCTATACTGTTTTGAGAGTCATATGGATACTCCTAACCAACAGCTCTAGAGCAGCTTTCTCATGCCTGGTGCTGGTGATTTTGTTAGATAGTCAATTGCTCTTGTGGGGGATGTTGTCAGAACAAGTGGCATAATTTTATTAAAGATGTTAGATGGTAATGGTAGATAGATAGATAGATAGATAGATAGATAGTTTTTTTCCAAATTCCCCCTTCATATCACCTGTGTCTTGATATCACTTCTTCAGATATCTCCCATCTTACATGGTTCATTTTTACTTTCCTGGTTTCTTTGGCTACTCCAGATTGCATAATCATAGGTATAGATTTGGATGTAGGAACAAGAATACAATGAAAACATGCAGCTTTTGTCTTTCTGGGTTTGGATTACCTTGCTCAATATTACGTTTTATGGATCCATTCATTTTTTTGGCAAATTTGATGATTTCATTTTTTATGGCTGAACAATACCCCATTGTCTATATGTGCCACATGTCCTAAGTACTTCTCTTTATTAACACAGCTAAGTGTAGCTTAGAATATTCTTTTCAAAGAATATTCTTTTTGCATCAGACAGAGACTGTAATAGGACATCATACCTGTGCAGAAAACTGACCACTGGACAAGTCCAGCCTCAACTGATACATCTACAACATAACCCCTGTGCCTAAACCTCAGGGAACCTCATGGAATTGAGGTGAAAATATTGTAAGAGTCAAAGGTCCAGGATATTTGCTGAGAGATTGTATCTTATATAAATAATAGGGAAGCTACAAGTATAACATCTCAAAAATACAGTTGCCAAACAAAGGCCTGAAAAATAACACTACCAACTGACATTTCAATGGGGATGGAAGAAACCCCACAAGGCCCCACCACTTGAGTGAGGGAGGGAAGAAATTATGTAAATATATTGCACATATACAAGATTTTAAAAACAAAATTAATAATAAGAAAATACTGAATTATTCAATTGGAAGGTATGATAGCATTAAATATGGGCTACAACTTACTGGTACAGAATTCAATGAATTGCTTGTGCTATTGTTCAGAGACTAGAAATGAGTGGCAAAGGTTAAGCTTCTGAGTTCTTAAGCAACTAGATTTGAGCTGGGTGGTGAGAGACCAGTCTCCAGCAATAATATAGTAAGCTTGAAACCATGCCATGCCTCTATTTATCTTAATATTTTTGTATTTTATGCATAGATTTAAATTTACAGAAAAGTTACAAGAATAGAGTAAGATCTTTTCTTATGTATTGTATCTTAGTAACTATTGAATTACTTAATAGTAACTATTAAGATTTTGTGTTTTTCTCCCTCCCTATCTCTCATTCCCTCCCACCTTGTTATAATCCCTTAAAATCTTTTTTTTAAGTGGGAATGATTGTGAACAAATAGATTAAGGCAGCTGTCAGCCTGTAACTACAGAAGCAAGGCGAAGGGCATTATAAGCTGGTTCTTGCAAAGAATCTGATGCATAATTATACTTCAGAAGTGGAGATTGTTGGAAGAAAAGTCCCAGAGCATTAGCAAAATATGAAGAAAAACAAACAAACAAACAAAACTCAAATATTATTGTCAGTCTCAATATTCGGAAGAACTTACAGGGCTCATAAAACTGATTTTTCCTAGGAAAGAGAAACAGACTAAAATCTGGCGGATCATGCAGGTTTCTAGAGGTGCCTCCCCATGGAGTCACAAAGTTCTTTATGAATTCCCTCCAAACACTATGTATAATACATTCAAGCATTTTACTAAACATGATCCACCTGAACAGGCTTTGGTGTCCAGTATTCCACTGGTGCTAATAACATAAACATATAGCAGATACAGGACTAAGTACAACCACTCAAATCCACTTCTTCCAAAGACCAATACTTAACTGTTTGCCATACATAGAACACGGCCCAAGTTCTGGTTCACCAGAACATTCTAATCAGGAAGAATATTCCAAGGGCTCAGAGCAACTGCCAGGAACAAGATGATGAGAAGTACTGACAGATGTAAATTACTTAGGTGGGACTTGAAATGTTATAGACTGGCTTCTGGTTCTTACTAACCTTTTTTGTTGTCATCTTGCTATGTTCAGTCTTTGCTACATGTTCCTGCCAGCCTATACTATGCTATTCTGATGTGCCTTTCCCACCTTGATAAATGGAAAACATGAAACTAAATTAGTTCCACATCCTCAGTTGACCACTATCAGGTACTTCAGAAATGTGAAAGTGAGTGATACAATGTTTTTAATTTCCTTTCTTCTCCACAGTCAGGAGTCTGGCTTCCAGTAGTGCTAATCATGAAATAAACACATTAGTTAGAGGACTTAACTTTCTAACTAAGTCATGCCATAACATCAAGGAAATCTAATGGTAAAAACTCACTATTAAGTTAGACCTTTAGGGAAAAGCAGGAGAAAAATTTTATTTAAAAAAATTGATAGAGATTTTCTTATCCCTTGTTAAGCTTCCAATAATTGTTGGAAAAATCTGGGAAAAAAAAGAAAGTAGAAATACCACAGTCATAGCTTAAAGATTTAGTACTAATTACCCTACTTATTCATTTAAACTTACCACGAAAATAATAATTAATACTGAAGTTCTTTGTGTAGGTACTGACAAAGTTTTCTTAAATTCATAAAGCAGTTACATAAATTTATGAATACTCAAGACGGCAAAAAAACATACTAGTAGCCTTGGAGCCCTGGAGACAACCTGGCCAGGCAGTTGCTACCCACTGCTATGATAGCTAAGAAGAGGAACTTGTAAGAAGATAGTATTTATGTGAACTCCCATTATTGCAGATTTCGGACAGCTGTTAAATTAGGGGCCTGAAGTACAGCAACATATTATGTTGGGAGGAAATGCCAGAGATGAACCATTTAAATCATGTCCAAGGTGGAAATAAAGGAAGTGCCAAGGACCCACAGGCCCCTTGAATCTGAAAGAGACCAATATTTATAATGATGGATAGGTTTACATTGAAGTATTTTATGTTTCCACCTTTTTGTTCTGTCTGTGTTTATTGTCTCTGCCAGTCACGCATGATATCATTTGTTTTAGCTTGATTTTCACTCACAACATTCACTGAACTCTTTTCACAAGACTTTTTTTTTCTTTTCCAAGTTTTAGAATAATGATCTTTATCATTTTTTGCACTTAGCATTCTCCAGATCGTCCATCAGAATGTTTGGTTTTAACATTCTCTAGGTCATCCATCAGAATGTTTGGTTTTTTTGCTGAGCTTAAGTACATACCCTTGCCGTGTCCCAGATCAGAGCGAAAAGTGTACATTACTCCATTGCTAAACTTCATGTTAGGTATAGAATTTTCAGATCCTTTTAAGATGTTGCAAAAAAAAATGTACACTGAAGGCCTAATCTCCAGTATCTTAGAATATACTGTAACCTGGAAATAGAGTTGCTAAAGATTAAATATTTAAAGTAAGGTCACATGGTGCAGATAGCCCTGGATTTTACATCCCTGGGGCCACTATAGGGATATAGCCTCATGAAAATGAAAATGCACAGGAAGAATGTTATGTGGAATCAAGGCCAAAGATTGATAGGAATTAGTCAGTTTTAGGTTATGTTTAGGTTCCAAAAACTGCTGGCAAACCACCAGAAATTAACAAAAAGCATGGAATGCCCTCTAAATACCAAGGAAAATAAGACTCTGTTGATACGCTGACTTCAGACTTCCAGCCTCAGAATCGTTAAGCAATAACATTTTGTTTTAAACCTCAGAGTGTACCATTTCGTTACAATATCCCAGAGACATTGACATTTCCTTTAACACAGACTGAGAAAATGTTCTTTTATTGATGAATTGTTAAGTAAAGAATAACTAATAGATTCATGCCCCTTTTCTGCAATGATCAAGGCAAATTTACAGGTTTTCCATTTTTTTATTAGTGTGCTAAATTTATTGATTGATTAAAAAAATTATGGTTATACCTTACAATATAGAAAGCTACAGCTTGAATGAGAAAGTCATGTTTTTATATCTCTGGTGTATATTGCTAAAATTTTGTTCCTTTTCCATGCTAATCTTAAACCCTTAAGCATTTCAGTCTCCAGAGCTGAGGAGTCAGGACTGAATGTGTCTGCACCAAGCCCAGGTTAGTTTCTAATATCCTAGAACAATGTCTTTGTGTGTGATCAAAAGGCACATGTTAATTTTCTTGAAACAACTTTGTCATATTTAAGTGTGGGACTTACGTTCTAATGAAAGGGTTCAGGGATTGCTTCTTCACGTATTTTATGAGTGAGTTTATATATGACTGATAATGTTTGATTTAAATATGTTATAGAATTTACCTTCGTAATCACATGGATCCATATTGAACTTTTGGGGAAAGACTGGATGATTAAGTCAGTCTTTTGTAGCTATAATTTTTAAGTTCTCTACTGTATGTACAGTCTTTCTGAGGATGTTAGCTTTTCAAGAAAACTGTGTAAAGACAATTGTTCAAATGGTGGTATAAGATTATTACCTTTCCTGTCCTAATGTGTCTGGTGTAAAACCATTGCTGACTCCAACATCTCATGATTTCTAGGTATGTGTGTTTTCTTCTGCTTCATTTTGTCTCAATTGCAGATTACATATTCTTCTTGCTTCCTATGTCTAGAAACATCAGAGTCTGTGATAGACATTGCTAATGATTCATTAGAATTGGGGGATTGATCCTTTTTTTAAATATGCTGATTGAATTTTGCTTTAGAATGCAAATAAATTCCTGATAAGTCATTTGAGTTTCCTTACACTTATTTCATTCGCTTTTAAATAGTCCTGTTGAGCTTTAATGTTGATCAAAATGCTAGATTTTATTTATAAACACTACCACTAATATGATATTTCTAGATCAGCCCCTGACAAGAGCATCTGCCATGGAAGGCTTATGTCTTCAGCCTTTCTGAACTCTCTTCATCCCTCAGCAGTACAGAGACACATGACAAGTGATGTCTCTCAGACTGAGTAAATGTTCTCCCCTCCTCTAGGCCTTGCCTCATCTTCATTTATACTTGGATACCCTGGACCCAGCAAGACTCCTACGAATGTGATTTTAGCCTAGAAAATTCCAGCTACTTCAGTAGGCTGACCCTATCACAAAATGGCACTAGAAAAACTTGAATTCCCCACTAACAAGCAAATACTTAAAAATAATGACTCATTAGTTAATTCAAACTTGTTATTTTAGTTGTCTGTCTTAGTTGGTGATTGCAGAATGCAAAACAATTTGCCCTGCTTAGGTTCTTTTGTTTTCATTTGTTTGTTTTTCACCCTCGAAATAAGCTAGAGTTATTAGGGAAGAGTGAACCTCAATTAGGAAAATTCTTCTATAACATTGACTGTTGGGTAAGTTTATGGGGCATTTTCTTGGTTAATGATTAAGTGGGAGGAATCAGCTCACTGGAGCTACCCATAGAAAGATGGTGAGTTGTATAAGAAAGGAGGTTGAACAAGCCATATAGAATAAACCAGTTTATTTCTCCATTGTGTCTGCTTCATCCCCTGCCTTGGCTTCCCCTGATGGTGGATTATAACCAGAAAGCCAAATAAACTCTTTCTCCACAAGTTCCTTTTGACATGGTCTTTATCAAAGTTATAAAAATTAAGACAGAAATTAGTACCAGGTTCATGGGATATGGCTATAATAGACTTGATCATGTTTTCCAGAGGATTTTGGAAGGACTTTGGAATGTTGGGCTGGAAAAGCCATTGACTATTCAGAGCTTAATTAGCTATTGTGAGAACATGGTATACAATCATGAGAGCAGTATAGACAATGGAACCTTTTTTTATGAAGTTTTACAGGGAAGTCTGAAAGTCTCTTAAAGGCTCTTTCAGGGCCAGGCAGTAGTGGTGCACACCTTTAATCCCACTACTTGGGAGGCAGAGCCAGGTGGATCTCTGTGAGTTCGAGGCCAGCCTGGTCTACAGAGTGACATCCAGAACAGGCACCAAAACTACACAGAGAAACCCTGTCTCGAAAACAAACAAACAAACAAACAAACAAACAACAAACAGGCTCTTGCAGGCCATTCAATAGTTTGAATTAAGAATCTCTGGTTCTGATTGGCTGAATCTGAATAATCAGCTGTGATTTACAGGAGACCACAGCATTAAAGCAAACTTTTGCTTTGCTGGGATATTCAGTAGTAGCTGACTGGAACTGAAGAGTCAGCTGTGATAACAATGGCTATGACTATTATGACAAAAATCTTCTGGGAAGGAATTCCTCAAGGTCAGCACACAGAATCTGTGATTTCAAAAACTATTATTTGTACTGACAGCCAAACTTGATAATGTGTAAGTTTCCCAGATGGTACTAGTTTTGATGATATGGAAGGATCATGGGAAGAAGCTGAAGCTTGGCAATCTAAGAGACCAAATCTAACTATATGATTGGTCATAAGCTTAAGTATCAGCTGAGGTGCTCTTATGATTTTTTTTAACTAGGCTTTTTTTTTTTCTTTATGTCTGTTTCACTCCAAAACTGACTGTTATCTGGTCAGGTCTAGTATATCCTCATTCATGTGATATTGACAATCTGTCAGTGGTGGTCACAGGGTTATTTGCCTCATCCAGTAAGCAAATGTAACATGCCTATAACAGATTTAGAGCATGCCTTAGAGTATTTAGAGTATGCTAGTAATTTAGCCTTATTTCTAGACATCATGTCTATAGATGAACCCCCTGGCTTTGGTAGCATCTATTATTGTGATAAAACATTGATTAAAGGCAACATAGGTTTTGCTGACATATCCTCATCACAATTCATCACTGAGGGAAGCCAAGGCAGAAACTGAAACATAGCAGGAACCTGGAGGTAGGAACTGACGCAGAGGCAAGAGTGGAGAATTGCTTACTGGCTTTCTTAGCCTGTTTTCTTATACCGCCCAGGAGTCCCTGCCTACAGGTGATACCATCAACTACCACTGGTGCTCTCCCACATCACTTACTAATCAATAAAATGTCTCCACAGACATGCTTATAGTCGATCTGATGAGTAAATACATTGATGAAGTTCCCCTGTTCTCAAATGACTTTAGTTTGTGTCAAGTTGATAAAATATAAACCAATGCAAGTAACTGCATTTGTTGGCAGAAAGAAATTAAAAGGAAACTGAGAAAGTTTATCTATATAGAAGAAAAATATTGCTGACATTTATAATCTGATGTTTAACTCAATCATGAGTCCAAAATTCCTTGATTTCTCCCCATTTCACAGTAACAGGTACTAGACTTAATTCTTTGAAATACAATTTTAAAACTCTTCAAATATGTGAAGGAAATGTGTTCAGTAACTGAAAATAGCAGCTTACTGGCCATCAGCTGTGATTGTGGTGTCACTTGTATCACACAGGAGCCAAGCTCAAACTTGTTAACATGATAATAGTAGCCTTTATGACTGGATAAGGATGCAACTTCTACTTTCTCTGGACCAGAGTTATAAAGATCATTATTCCTCAATTTCCAGATGAATATGATTTTGTTTCCCTGGGGGTTCAGAGCTTCCAGCAACTTTCCATTACCAGTGCCATGGTGTTTTATTTCCTGAATACTTGATTAGTAGAATTTACCAAAACTAGAATCTGTATTTTTGAATGCCAAAGACCAAGCAAACCTGACTAAATTTTCTAGGACATTTGCAATGATTGTTCATAAGCCTTGTAATCTTAACTATAATCTTCAGGAGATTTATTTTTGGTCAAAAATAATAGTGTTCTATCTTGCTTTCGATGTTTCTCCATATCCTTTCCATACAAATGATTTGCATGTTAACAACTAGTTACTTTCAGGTTTATTTGTATCTGCTTTCCCAGATCTAGAATTATTTGTCCTTGACTCTTTGAAATCAACAATAATAATTTTCTCATTCTTAATTTGGAAGAGAGTTGGTTTCATCTCACCATCACAAAAGAAAATCACATGAATCACCCTTGGCCCTTGCACAGGAAGGTTTGAAGACTCTGATTATATTAACTAACAAATGACCAGCTGGTTAGAGACCTTCACCATGTGGACTTAGAATTGCAAATGCCTGCCTGTTTTGATTCTGCTTAGAATACACTCTGAAAATGGAGAAGAAAATGTAACATAAACAGTTACAAAGATATGATTATGTGTAAGATTTTTAAATAAGCTTAAGAATCCTCTTTTGTTCATCACATAACAACTGTATTAAATGATAGCACTCAATAGTGCATGTCGTCTAAATATATGGGGCATGAAACTTATTGTCAATACCGTCAAGCTCTTGAGTGATTTCAAGGTGTGATATATCTTGGTATGTATAAAATAAGTATTCCTTCATCATTAACAAACTAATAAAAATTATAGCCTATTTTTATAGTTTATGCATATCTAATATTCTTAGAAATAAATACTATCTTTGTTTAATTCTTAAAATTTAGAGAACTACTACAATAATCTATTGTCATCTCTATAAAATTGCAACTGGGGTTTTAAAATATTATTGGACTGGATAGTTTCGAAATTTAACATTTGCAACTGAAAATTTAAAAAAATGAAAGAAGTATTTTAGCACAAATTTCCTTATTCTAAAATAACTTAATTCATTGTTGTTTCTTTGTATATTTATTCCAAATTAACTCTGCTGAAAAGTAACTCTAATTCTTGCTTTGAGCAATATTAATGGAAAAATCACTTTTATTCTATGAGAAAATAATTGCTGTGTTCAAATTTCCTGAATGTCATTCTGACAGGATCAGTGTGTCCTATGCAAAATCAAATTCAACATCCAATTTAATTTTTAAGCATTTTATTATTGTTATTTTATGTGTATGAGTGTTTTGCCTGTGTGTTTGTCTGTATATCACTTTCATATTTGGTAACCTCAGATACCAGAAGAAGGCATCAGATCCCCTGAAACAGGAGTCACAGATGGTTGTGAGCCACTATGTGGGTGCTATAAATCATACCCAGGTTCTCTAGGAGGGCAACCAGTACTTTTAACTGATGAGCTGTCTATCCAGCTTATATTATATATCCAGCTTATATTGCCATTTGAGTATTTTTAAATGCGCTCAAATATGTAAATAGCTTTATGATTTTATGTTTCAATTTAAAATTATAAATGTTCAAAACCTCACTAAAAACTGGGAAATAGATTATTAAGTAAAAGAGAAAAGGAGAGAGAAAAATAAGGTAACGGAACATTTTGTAGATGAGGCAAAATAATTTGTGTGTTGGCCTGCATGCCCATGTGTGTACAAGAAGACAATGGAGATTATTCTACCTGTCATATGAAGCACTATCGAGGTACAGCTGAACTTTTTACCTTTGATGTCTACTTTTCCCAAAGGTATAAAATCACATTTCCCAAGGCTTTCTTATGGCCTTACCCTGCCGATTGCAAGTAGAAACAGAAATCTGACTTATTCTTGCTGAGACTCTTCCAAATATAACAGAAGAGAATGGTCTTTTTCCCATTCTCTCCTTTCTTAAAAATGAAGTTCCTTCAAATTATGTTTATCATCAATTTTAAATCTTAGTGACATCCTCTTTTTAAAATATATTCTAATATTTATACTATAAAAAGAGAGAAAATAATTGAATATCATCAATAGTCAGTTATTCCACAGAAAGTTTCAACAGCATGTAGATGAATTTGTCACCCAGCAATCTTATTTTAAGGTCCATAAACATACTATTGTGCCAAGAATTTGAAGATATTTCAACAGTTCTCATAGATAATAACATTGTACTTTATGTTTAGAAGTTTGTCTTCATGCTTCTTGATTTTTAATAATCATACTACATTCAAGAATTTAACTTACCAATTCAGTTTATTAGTAAAAAATATTTCCTATTAAAGTGACTGTGTTGTGAATTTATTTTCATTCTAACTATATTAGCTCATTATCTTATTATCTGATGTTACTAATTTTACATTTACATGCTATGAACACCTGAAAACCTGAGTCTTGATTTAATTCAAGGAGAGAAAAATATATCTTCCACACTAAGTAATCTCTTCCTCATGCATTAAAACAACTTACCCAATTATCAGTTTCAACTGTAGATGTCTTTCCTATGTTCCACAGCAATCAACTGAAAACTTGGTTAAGAATCAGTTAAGATTCAGCCCATAGCTTTTGATGGTTATTCATTGGCTTTGGAGAACTAAAAGTTGTAAGTGTTATAAAACTAAAGAGCTACAAGATCACTCACTTAAAAACATCATTATTCATTAAATACATGCACATAAAACCATTTTGTGTGATAATAAACTTAAATTTTATGAATGAAAATGTTTATAAACAAGTTTTCTTAAAGATAACTATTAGATGAAGATGCATGGTTCCCAGGCATACATACAGAAAAAACACGCATACAGAAAAAGATTTTAATGAATTTTGAAAAAAAAAATGTAACTGTTGGAAGAACTAGAGAGATGGCTCAGAATTTAAGAGCACTTGCTCTTCTCTCAGCGAACTCATTCAATTCTAGAACCCACAATGAACAGCTCACAACCACCTGTAATCCAGCTACAGAGAATCTGACACCCTCTTCTGTACTCTGTAGGTGTGCCATCCCCCCCGAAATAAACAGATCAATAAATAATACATCACTTTTTAAAAAGATAAAAATCAGAGCATCAAAGATCAGTTTTCAAGCTGAATATTGTTTATTTTAAAACGTATATTTAAAAGTGTATTTAGTTTATTCTAGAGTAATATTAAATCAGTGATTTAAATATACTACTTCATAAAATTGTAGGAATATTTTTTTTCCTCAGGATTTAATTGCTACTTAGGAAATTTAATTCTTCCAAGAAGAAAAATTAAAAGGTTATCCTTTACTATGGTGGCTACATAAACCACAACTTCTGTAGTTAATTTATTTCAACACATTTCCCAATCATTTATCACATTACTTAGTTGTTTCCTCATCATCTTATCATAAAAGTAATGATTCTGTCATAATTTATGAGAGAAAGAGCATGCAATAAGGAAAATGTCAGCTATAATGATATTGTTTGTCATAGTAAAAATACGGACCCCGTTTCTGAGCCGAGAAAGTGATGTTTAATGCATCAAAGCAAGATATGCAGGCAGGTCTCAGCATTTATAGTTATTAGCTATTTTAAGGGTAGGGAGTTTCTCAATTGAAGTGTAAAAGAATGTAAGCCTAAACAGCTATGAGAAAAGGACTGCATGATCATCTTGAACATGTGCGTGACTTTTAGTGGTGATAAGCATGTAATGTACCATTTTGAGAAGCTGGTGCTTTTTGTGTATAATAATGAGGAGCTGAATGGAAAGTAATATTTTATACCCAACTCACACTTCAATAGGCCTGAATTCTCTTCATAAAGTTTAATATTTCAAAAATATATGTAGAGTGGATGACTTGAGCAGCTCATATTTTAGAGGATGGCTAACATCATTTTTTCCTTATGATTTTCAGAAATCATGCTAACATAAAATAGAAAAAAAGAAATGTAAAGATTTTTTTCAATTTTTTGTGCTGTGGCTTCATTTTGAGAGGATAGATGGGAGAATAGTGTCTGTATTTAAATATTCAGAATTCAATGGTATCTACTGTGGTGACATATTGTGACCCCAATAAACTTGATTGCAGATCATAGGACAAAGCCAGCCTCTACATTAAACATAAAAGTCAGGCAGTGAAAGCACACGCCTTTAATCCTAGCATTCAGGAGGCAGAGATCCATCCGGATTTTTGTGAGTTCAAGGCCACACTGGGAACAGAGCCAGCCATGTTGGCACACACCTTTAATCTCAGCACTAGGAAGGAAGTAAGATGGCAGGGCACAGAAAGGTACAAAAGGCTTAAGTAAACAGGAAGTCTCTCTCTCTTGAGGCTGAGGATTTTGTAGAGGCAAGAATGTGGCTGGTTTGTTCTGTTTTTCTGATCTTTCAGCTTTCAGTCCATATCTGGCTTCATTTTTTTAATTATTATTAATAAGACCTTTTAAGATTCATGTTACAATCTATCATGAATGGGTACTGAATTTTGTCACAATTTTTATGTTTTAAAAGTAGAATAAAGGAATAAGAAGTGTTAATGAGGTTGGGTGTGGGAGGGCAGGGTAGAGAGGGTATATATAGAGATAATTAACATTAGAGGTCTTTTGAAAAAGTGACATGGAAACCAAGTACTTTAGAAGCTTTTTAAAATGTAGACAACAATCACCATATGCCCAAGTCTATTCCAATGGAGAAGTTCCCAAACGTCCTGACCCCAGTTTCTGAACTGGCCCAATCTGAGGCTGCTTCAAATCTCACACCAAACACACAACCAATGAAACAAGTTCACATGCCTGGGTCACATAAAAAAAAAAAAAAAAAAAAAAAAAAAAAAAAAAACAAACAAAAAAAAACCATAAGCAAGAATTATCAAAAGAATTAAAGGAGTTTAAAGAACACACACACAAACAAAATCCACCTTAATGCACTTAAAGAGGATCAATTTAAGCGCCTAATTGAAATTCAAAAGAACACAAATACATGGCTGAAAGAAATGATGAAGACAATCAAGATTTCAAATCTGAATTCAATATAGTGATAGAAATATTAAAAAGAACTCAAACTGAAATGAATATGGAATGGAAAACCTCAATAACCCAAAAGAAAACTTAGGGGAAAGTCTCAGAGGTAGAGTGAATTAAATAGATGTTTAAAGATAAAAGCAGAGTATTTGAACTGCTCATGGAGAGAATTTGAAAAAAAAAAATGGAAGGTAAGATGCAAGAACTTTGGAACATTAGGAGAACACAATTTTTCAAATTATGAGCATGTTTGAAGAAGAGTCTCATGTCAATGGCACAGACCAATTCATTAAAAATATCCCCAGAACAAGGAACGAAGATGCAACCACACAGAAAAGAAGCCTACAGAACAGCGGGTAAAAGAGAGCAGGAAAAAGATCCCGGGGCATATTACATATGTTAAAGGACTAAATATAGGAAGCAAAGAGAGAGTGTTGAAAGCTGAAAGAGAAAAAACTCATCAGAATAACAGCTGACATCTAGATGGAGACATTGAAAGAAACAGAATCCAACTGTTTGTTGCCTATAAGAAACCCATGTTGGCTTTAAAGGTAACCTTAAAATGAAAGGATGAAAAATGTATTCCCCAAAAAGTGGGACCAGAAAGGAATCAAGTCTTTCTATCATAAGAGCTGACAAAATAGACTTAAAGCTAAAAGTAATCAGATGAAACTTAACTCATCATGGGAACAATTAACCAAAAAGGCATTAAAGTCCTAAACATATATGCAACACATTCTGTCACACTCACTTTTGTAATAAAGATACTACTAGACATAAAGACATAAGCTATTTCCACCTCGGTAAGTATAGATGAGTTCAGCACCTCACCTTCTCCAACAGATATGTCACCTGGTCATTAAAAACTTAACAGGGAAGTACCCCTTCATTATTAATGTCCCAGAGAATATGAGGATCTGTGGGACATATATCAAATAACAAAAGCAGTAAGAAAAATAAGCCCACAGCCCTTATTTTTCTTTAAAAATGGAAAAATTCAAAGCATAAAGCCAGGAACAAAGCAATGATACCCATTCCCCACTTTCATCCAGCATCCAGCTTACAGTCTTAGCCAAGGGAATAGAACAAAGGAAGGAGGTAAATGTGATACAAATAAGAAAGAATATGCCATGAAATCCTTATATGCAAAAGATGAACCTGAAGATTATTTACATTGGTTTATGTGTGTTGAAAGATCCTTGCATTTCCGGGATGAAGCTGAGTTGATCATAGTGGGTTAACTTTTTTATATGCTCTTGAATTTGGTTTGAGAGTATTTTACTAAGAAGTTTTGTCTGTATATTACTAAGAAAGATTGGAATATAATTTTCTTTTTTTTTGTTGCGTCTTTGCCTGGTTTTGTATAAGAGTAACACTGGTTTCATTGAAACAATTTTGAAGTGATTCTTCCTTTTTATTTTATGTAATAATTTGAAAGGTATAAGTGTTAGTTCTGTGAACACCTGGGAGAATTCAATGTTGAATCTGTCTTGTCCTTGGTTCCTTTTAGTTGACAGTTGTAATTACTTCATCTCAATAGCTGTTAAAGGTCTATTATTAAGTTATTTATTTAATTTACAAAATTAGCTTACAAAGATAATTTACAAAATTAAGTTATTTACTTAATCTTGTTTAACTGGTAGGTTATATCTATCTAGAAATTCATCCCTTTCTCTTATGTTTCCTAGTTTTGTGGCATATTGATTTTTAAAATACATCCTTAGGATTCTCTAAATTTTCTCAGTGTCTTTTCTAATGTTTGTATTTTCATGTCTGGTTGTATTTGTGTTGGTCATCTCTTTGGGTTATTTTGGCTAAAATTTCCTAAATCTTGTTAATGTTTTCAAAGAAGCAACTCTGTTTCATTGATTCTTTATATTGTTACTTTTTTATTTCTATTTTATTAATTTCAGTTCTAGTTTTAATTATCTCATTTTG
The DNA here is from genome assembly GCF_949786415.1 of Peromyscus eremicus. Classification (NCBI taxonomy): domain Eukaryota; kingdom Metazoa; phylum Chordata; class Mammalia; order Rodentia; family Cricetidae; genus Peromyscus; species Peromyscus eremicus. The sequence continues at coordinate 77,142,741 of NC_081418.1, forward strand.
TTTACACTTTTGGGGTACTGGTTTTTGTTATTGTTTTTGTTCCAAGGCCTTAAGTATCATGATTAAGTTATTAATATGAGATCTGTCTTTTTTTTTTAAGGTAGGTGCTTAGTGGCAGCAGCTTTCCTTTAGCACTGCCCTTATTATGTCATACAGATTTGGGCGTATTACCTTGTGATTTCCACTCAGTTCTGGGGATTTTCAAATTTCTTTCTTGATTTCTCCTTTGGTTTAGTTTTCATTCATTACTGTATTTTTCCCTGATTTTATGTACTTTCTGTAGTTTCCACTGCTGTTGATGTCTAGCTCTGCTCCTTTGTGACCAAATAGAATAAAAGATGTTGTTTCAGTTTTCCTCTTTGTCTAGTGTCTTAATATGTAGTCTGTTTTGGAGTGAGTCACATGGGCTTCAGAGCAGAATGTTCATTATTTAATGTTTATTATTTAGTTCTATTTAGTTCTGTAGTTGTCTGTTAGATTCTTTAACTCCAGAATGTCTCTGATTAGTTTTCACGTGAGTAACCCCTCTTTGATGACAATTAGTTCTTAGAGTTACACTTTATATCACTGTGTTGAAGTTAACTTGTGATTTTAGGTCTACTTGTACTTCTTTTATGAAATCGGGTTCTCTTGTGTTTGGGGCATATATATTTGGTATTTTAATATCCTGTTACTGGGTATTGTCTTCAAAGGACATAAAATGTCCCTCTTTAATTTTACTGACTAGTTTAGGTTTTGAGTTTACTTCAAAAGATATAGAACGAGCATATCTACTTGTTCCTTAGCTCCGTTTTCCTGAGTTACCTTATGTGTTTGTTTTCCCATCCTTTTATGCTAAGGAAGCATCTATCTTTCATGGTGATTTTTATTTATTGAATGAAGCAAAAGTATGGGTCCTGTTTGCTAAACCAATCTTGTAGCCTGTGTGTGTGTGTTTTATTGGGGAATTGAGATCATTAGTATTGAATTATCATTGACCAGTCTGTATCACAGCTTGTTACTTTGTTGTGATGGTGTTTTTTTCTTAGATATCCTTTGAATAATTCAAATAGAATTTTTAAAATTATTCATTATGCTGCCTTTGGATATGTTTAACTTTCTTCTCAGCTTGAAGTTTTAACTCTAGTATAATCCTCAAAGTTGGTTTAATGGTCATACACTCCTTAAATCTGTGGTTTTACCATAGAAAATTTTCTTTCTTCTTCAATTATAACTGCTAGTTTTGCTGGGTATAATAGTCTGTGCTGGCATGTTTGGTTTTTCAGAACTTGTAGAACATCAGCTCAGACTTTTTGGGTATTCAAAGTTAATATTGAAATAATAGGTGTTCTGAACTTTTATGTGCCTTGATCTTTCTCCTTTACAGCACTCAATATATTGTCTTCATTTTGTACATTTAGTTTTTTTATTGTTATGTGGTATTGACAGTTTCTTTCCTGGTCTTGTCCATTGTGTGTTCTGTGTGACTTTCATACCTTGAAAGCCATTTCTTTGCTTTGATTTAGGATTTCTTTTACACGATTTTGTTGAAAATACTTTTCTATTTCTTTGATTCGTGTTTTTTTTTTATATTATATCTGTGATTTATATGATATCACAGAATTCATGCATATTCTGTTCCTGCAGTTTTAGATTTAGTTTTCTTTGATGGAGTGATCCAAATCCTCAACCTTGCCTTCAAGCCTTGATATATTCTCTTCCATTTGGCCTATTCTCTTGGAGTGTCTTTCCATTGAGTTTTTATTTCACTAAGTGAATTTTTCATTTTAAGTTTTGTTTCAGTGGTCTTTCTCCAGCAATTCTATCTCTGTATTTATTTATTATGAAATTGTCATGTCCCTAGTAGTGTTCATTATTTTGTTTAACTGTGTTGTTTTCTTAATTCTGGAATTTATACATATCCTCTCAGTTTCTTGAATATATTTCTAATTTCTATTTTGAAATAACTGTCTTATAAGTCAGTTAAGGTGTTTTTCTTGGAGAACATTATAATTGAATATGAATTTATTGATGATTTATGTTGTTTGTATTTTTGACAAGGGAACTAGACATCTTGACATGGGATATTGGTCATGTTTCTTGGTGTGGATATATGATCTTATCTTTGTTGGTTGTTTTTGTTGTTGTTGTTGTTATATTTTGTTTTTCTGTTACCACAACTTGTCATGTTGTTGATCATTTGAATAGTTTTTGGGTTTCAGAACTGAGGGAACTATTTTGATGGGTGAGTGGGGTATCAGAAATGATCCAGGCTTAGCTTGATATTGTGTAACTCCTTAGTTCAAGTGTAATTTTATGCATCTTTAGAAGATTTTTTACTATAAACCTTTAAAGTCTGTGAACGTATCATGGGTATTTGTAGGTTGTCCTTGAATAGCAGTAGGTAGGGTGATGGAGGGAGTGGGCAGTGGTTCCTGGAAGTGGGGTCCTGGATGCCATATTAATTCCAGGTTGAGGAGGAAGGGGTTGAGATCAAGATGGGATTCCTCTTCTGTGGTCAGGAGGACAAGATGTCATAAGTCCTTGATTTGTGGGATGAAAGGTGAGCTTAAGGGATTTTTACTTGGAGTCAGAGTCACAGAATGCCCTGCAGTCCACAGGCAGTATGGTAGGTAGAGCAGCTGGTATTTTAGTTGGGGTACTGTCACTGAGAGTCCCTAACTAAGATTGAGATTACTGGATGATATATTTATTTATCTTTTCGAAAGAACCAATATATATAGCTTCATTTGATTTTTGTATTTTATTTCTGCTTAAAATTTCAGTGATTTCTACCTAGTGCTTATGATTCATTTGTTTCTGCTAGCTATGATTTAACATGTCCTTTTTTTCTAGTAGGATAAGATAGGAGTTGTGACTACTTCTATAATGAAATTCACACTTTTTAATGTGCATAATTTTTCTCTGGCATTGTTCTCTCTTTGTTCCACAGATTTTATATTTCTTATTCATTTCTATGTGATTAAAATTCCCCTGTGATTTCTTATTTGATTTACAGACAGTTTAGAAACATATTGCTTCAATTTCAAATATATTTGACTTTCCAGATATGATTGTTTATTTTTACTATACTTTTTATGATTTCAATACTTTTAAATTTGTTGATATTTGAATTATCTTTGAAGTATCTTTTTGTGATCTTGGATAGAATAGGTACTTTCATTGAAGTATTATAATAATTTTTAGTTTTCAATTAAATGATTTTCTCTAATAGTGATGTTCAAATCTGTTATTTTTTCCATATTATTTTCCTCAATAACTTCAACTTATTATGGAGTGACAATACTGAGATTCACCATCATAATGTAGATTTGTATGCTTCCCTCTTAAAATGAAATTTTTGTTGTTTAAATTTAACGTGTACACAGAGATATTTTGATATATGTATATATAGTGAGGTGTTTTCACCAATAAAATGAATTAGTATATTCTTGAAATTTATACAAAATTTTGTGTGGCTATAAGGACATCTAAAAATCTACTGTTTTAGAAAATTCACAGCTTCTATTGCAGTATAATTGACCATAGTGTTCATTTTATGCATTATGTGTTCAAAATGAATTCTCTGTATTCTCTCCCTCTTTGAACTGCAAGTAACCACAATTCTCCTCTACATATACTTTTTTTTAGTTTTCTTCTGTTGATACTATGTGGGAGCATATACATTTTTCAATGTGTGTTAAAAATTTTGCATTTATATGAATATATAATATCATGATTGTTTCATTCATTAATCTGTCAATAATACTTATATTAGTTCCATATTTTGGCTATTTAGCACAATGCTGTAGCATCTATTGATGGGTATATGTTTCTATAAGATATCAATTTCATTTTTGTTGAATATAAACCAGAAAAGAAATATCTGTGTCAAATGACAGTTTTAATTGTAACTTTTGAAAGATCCCCCACAGTGTCTTATATAATTGTTATTGTAATGTATATTCCTAAAAAGGTCCACTTTCTCCACTCTGTTCCCTCTTGTGATGTCTTATAAACACACACACACACACACACCAAGAGTCTCTTTTAGTGCTCTCCCTCTCTACCACCCTCAGCCCAATCGCTCATGTTCCCATCCCGATCTGCCCTCAGTCCACTTGCAAAATCCCTTTTATTTCCCTTTCCAAGGGAGATCCTGGAATTCCCCTCATGAAACTTGCTACCCAGTCTCTCTAGGTCTGTGGATTGTACCATAGTTATCCTTTATTTCACAGCTAATATCCACTTATGAGTGAGTACATACCACACTTTTCTTTCTAAGTATGGGTAACCACACTCAGGATGTTTTTTTTTTTTTCTAGCTCCATTCATTTGCCTTCAATTTTCCTGGTGTCCTAGTTTTTAACAGCTAAGTAATACTCCATTGTGTAAATGTACCACATTTTCTTTATCCATTTCTTAGTTGAGGGGCATCTAGGTTGTTTCCAGGTTCTGGCTATTACAAATAAAGCTTCTATGAACAGAGTTGAGCAAATGTCCTTGTGGTATGATTGAGCATCCTTTGGGTATATGCCCAAGAGTGGTATAGCTGGTCTTGTGGTAGATTGATTCCCAGTTTTCTGAGAAACTGCCATACTGACTTCCCAAGTGGCTGTACAAGTTTTGCTCCCCACCAGTAATGAAGAAGTGTTCTCCTTGTCCACATTTTCTTCAGCAGTTTTTGATCTTGGTGATTCTGACAGTTGTAAGTTGGAATCTCAGAGTCTTTTTGATTTTCAATTCCTTGATGGCTAATGATGTTGAATATCTCTTTAAGTGTTTCTCAGCCATTTGTGTTTCTTCTGTTGGGAATTCTCTGTTTAGATCTTTACCTCCATTTTTCAATTGGATTATTTGGTTTGTTGATATCTAGCTTCTTGAGTTCTTTATGTATTTTGGAAATCAGCCCTCTGTCAGATGTGAGCTTGGTAAAGATCATTTCCCTTTCTGTAGGCTGCCATTTTGTCCCATTTATGGTATTCTTTGCCTTACAGAAACATTTCAGTTTCAGGAGGTCCCATTTATTAATTGTTGATCTTAATGCCTGTGCTAATGATGTTCTGTTCAGAAAACTGTCACCTGTGCCAATGCATTTGAGATTATTCCCCAGAGATTATTTCATGGTATCTCTGCTTTTCCTTCAGTTCATATGATCAATATATCTACCCTTCCATGATATTCCCTGAGTTGTCAGTATAGAGGTTGTGTTGTAACTATATTAACTGGGGATGAACACTTTATATCCAATTGTCCTCTGGATTTTGAGCAGTTGTATCTTTCTGTAATGGTTTCTGTCTGCTGCTGCTGCTGCAAAATAAAAAGATGCTTCTTTGATGAGGGTTGGGCAATCCACTTTTCCCTGAGTATAAGGATAAGATCTGTAGAATGTAATTGGTGATTACAGTGGTTTAGGAAACAGACAGCAATAAGCTCTCTTTTAGGTTCCATTGCCCGCCCCCATCCATGGGTTGTTGTCTAAATATGTAATACCAGGCATAAATTCCCTCCCATTGAGTGGCTCTAAAGTCCAATTAGGTGACCACTGTTACCTCCAGGATGTGTCACTATTGAACCTTTCAGAATATCTTGCCACACTTGTCATTGTTGTGATTTGTTGGCATGGCAGCTGGATGTGACTATTGATTGACTTTCTCTGTTGCAGAATTTTCTCTGAATTCTTCCCAAATTATGAGAGCTAGTCTTCAATGAGGAAGCTTCCTGGTTAAAGCTTCCAAGTCCCCTGTCAAAGGATGTGGGGGGTCTTCAAAAATAATGTCAGAACATTTGTACTGAGTTTGGTTAAGTCCTTCTTGTCCATGTTTGCATCTGTATGGAATTTTATAAGCCATTGTCAAGACCCATTTTTTTTTTATTTTATGTGAGATTTTGTTCTCATAGAGAATAAAAGTGTTGCCAGGGCCAGTAGCAGGGAAATTTTTTTCTTGCATTGCATTTATTTTAGATTTAGGACTTTTGCTTAGGACCCTATTCTACTTTAAGTTAAATTTCTTTGAAAAAATAGAAAACAAATATCCAGTTTCATAATTTCTAATGGAGATACACAATTGTCTTTAAATATTTATGTAAATCTCTTCTTTGCTTTAGTGTCTACTTACTGTTCTTGTCAAAACTAGTTGCCCATACATGTTTGAGTTATCCTGAGAAATAAAAGCTCTGCTGGAGGCATTAGCATTCCAGATTTCAAGATATATTGCAGAACCAGATTATAAAGACCACATGGTACTGGCATAAAAGTAGCTGTATTGATAATGGAATAGCATTGAGGATCCAAATCTAAGCCTAAACCTCTACACCTAACTGATATTTGATAACGATGTCAAGAATATTCATTTGAGAGAAGACAGCATCTTGAACAAATGGTGTGGACCAAACTGGATAGCTGCTTGTAGAAGAGTGAGGTTAGATTCTTATCTCTCACCCTGCAAAATCTTATCTGCAAAAGAATCAAAGACTTCAACAAAAGACCTAATACCCACAAATTGCTAAAGGGTAGAAGTAAGGTGTATGTTTCTAGTTAGGGACCCAGAAATCTTTCCAAATAGGACTCTGACAATGAAGGAAACAAGACAAGCAGTAGACAAATGAGACCTCATCAAACAGAAAGCATCCCTGTAGCTAAGGATGCCAACAATAGAGTGAAAACAAGACCAAGAGAACAAGAAAATGCCTTTGCTAGCTGCACATCTGACAGAATTAGTATCTAGAACAACAATAACAACAAGCACACAAAAACAAAACTGAACACCAAGAAGACAACACTGAATTTAAAGAAGGGCCATGGAACTGGAGACAATTAAAAGAAGAAAAGCAAATGGCTAAGTAATTGTTTTAAACTGTTTAACATCCTTAGGAATGCAAATTAAAAGTACTTCAAAAATATTTTTGTAAGAAAAAAAAAGTATCCTTTTTCTATTTCCTTTCTATTTCACTATTTCAGCTCATTTTATCATCTCTCTCTATAAATCCAGATATTGTTATTTAACATCAAGCATCTTTGGCATTAAAATATATCTTCATTATTTCTTTCTTTTGTAAGTGAATTACATTAGGTTTTGTTTTCTCAATTGACTTTATTTTGTCTTTGTTTTTTAATACTTTTCATTGGGTTTGAGCTTTAATTTGTGAACTCGGTTTTTAAATGGCATTCCTTATTGTTATCACCCACCAGTGAAGCTTTATTAGGTGATGGTGTCTTGAAGTAGGGAACAGGTCTTCCAGACTGAAAAGGAGCATTGTCTGAAGAGGAAGCCTCCATGTACAACATGATAGTGGTCCTGGAGGGAGAGACAAGTCTGTCTGTTCCCAGAATATCAGCAAAGACATAGCATCAAAGTGAGGACTTAAAAGGGATAGCAAGGCCTCTGCCCATTAAATGCAGGTAACAAAGACAATTTCTAAATCTTAAAAAAAGTTTTCAGAGGGCAGTGTTCAAACTGTTTGACCTTACCTACATGTGAGGACTTACAAGGGTGGGTACTAGTTAGTACCATAGTGCAAACTGGCCTTGGCCAGCATGGAGGGAGAGACAGGGCACAGTCTTCCCTGGTCTTCCAGTCTGGAGTGCTCCAACGGTCATGTCATTCAGGTGTCAATTCTTAGTCCTAAGTAAAAGATTGCTTAGATTAGGACCCTGGCGTCTGGGACAGAGTGAAAGGCAGCTAGAGAGTCAATTAGTTAATAACTATTATTGCTTAAATATTTTTAATAGAAAATGTGTCATAATTCTTTCTCCCTATGTGTACAGTGTTTCTTCTTTTTCATATGGGTTTCAAATATGTTTACTTTTTTAAAAAGCCTATGTTAGATGTGTCTTAGTATTTCTTGTATTTAACAATCAAAATTGAACTATTAACCACAGCTACCTAATTTTTGTTTTCTTGTCTTTCCCAAAATATGTGAATTTATCATATGGTTTCATTAACTTTCTAGTATCTCTTTTTTTATGAATTCTTCCCTTAACTTTATGAGTTAAAGTTATTTGATCTTGTATCACAACTTCTGTATGACATGAACAGTATTTTTTAAATATTTACACATTTTGAGTAATTTTTATTAATGCATTGGAGTCATGAATCTCTCCCTTAGGTATGGAATGAAGCTCACCAGAGCAACTCTTCATTATTTACATCACTGTTTGCTGTTCTGATTCTCCATTTTTAAAAAGAAAAAATGAGTTCACTCCATATTTCTGTTTTTTCTATAGAAATTCCTTATATGCTTATGTATATTCTCTCCTTTCCACTGTGTTCCTCATCATATTCCTTCCAGTAATGGCTCTAGATGATTTTTATGGATCTGTAACTGTTATAATTGTTTATTATTATTGCTGTTGATTGGTTGGTAGCCTTCTCTCTGGAAATTCTTGTTTTATTTTGTTTTTATTTCCTATTATTTCTTTATTTTAAGATTAGAATGAATGAATGCTGAAAGTTCTGAAATGAAGGACAGCAGAATCTGAAATGAATAACATTTTTTGGGGAGAATATATACAAATAATTTTCTCTTGAGGTTCCATTCTATTAACATTTTCCAGTGAGTCATAAAAAATATACATATGTTCAATCTACAGAGGACATTAATGACAAGCCAAAGCAATGCCTATATACCATATTCCATTTTGGTAGAATGATTATTATTGGATTTATGGATTGGGGTGAAGGTAATCTGAAGATGCTGTGGGATGACATTCTGTATTCTATGAATATGTATTACTTTCTTGGTTAATAATAATGCTGTTTGGCCTATAACAAGGCAGGATAAAGTTAGGCAGGACAATCAAACTGAGGACTGGGATGAAGAAGGGCGGAGTCAGGAAAGATGCCAGTGAGCTACCCAAGAGACAAGATGCCAGAATAACAGTAAAGCCATGGCCACGTGTCAATACATTGATTAATAGAAATGGGTTAATTTAAAAGTAAAAGGTAGTTAATAATAAGCCTGAGTTATTGTCCAAGCATTTTGTAATTAATATAAACTTTTGTGTGCTTATTTGGGACTGGGTGGTCAGGACAGAAAATCTCCGCCTCTGTCTACAGTAGGTAGATGCCCTCAAAACAGTTGTATCATTACTAAGTCACACCCATGGGAGCTGCATCATGGAGGTCCACCTTCTACTAATCTTTTGCTTCCTAAACCATTTAGCATCTTACCAGATCATTTGCAGCTGGAGGATCGACAAGGTTGAGTAATGACTGGAATCCTAGATATCCGTGTGGCGCTCTTCCTCTTTATCCTTGGGAGTACCAATAGCTCCATCACCACCACCAGAGATCTAGCGAGCACTGAATTGTCTACTCATGGACTTTCTATGGATATCAGGCCACATGGCAATGCAATAATTGTTCCGTGCCAGGGATAAATAACAGACTACAAAATGTGGTAGCATATTAGTGTTATTAGATGGTAAGAGTGTGTGGTAAAGAAATGGGGGGAGGGACGGAGATATAGAGTAAGATGATAGACAGAAAGACAGGCAGACAGATAGAGATGGGGATTTTTGAAGCAGGTTTTGGCTTTGTAGCATGGGCTGGTCTGGGTCTTGTTTTGCTGCTAAAAATACAGATGTGCCCAATCACACCCAGGTAATAAGTTTTGTATTTTATTTATCTATTGATATTTATTGTTCAGTACAGGCATCACTGAACTAAATTACTTTCTGTGATGATGAGGATTTTCTCAAATTTTCTGCTCCATACATACCTTTTAGGTACATACCTTTCAGTTACTTGTACTACACTGAGCCAAATCAAGGAACTCACTCCACTCTTTCCTCTCCGACATATTCAACAGCTATGGTATCTTATTCATTGTGATACTTTTAGGGAAGACAAGGAGTAGAGTTTGGTTTAGAGGGTACAGCTTCAATCATAGGCAAGAACCATGCATCTTTCTAGTGACATAAGTGAGGATGTATTGTCACTGTTACCTCTCTCCTACTGATGATAACATGTGCACACTTGCTTCCTTAAAGGATATTTAATAGGAAATTATATCATTATCCTCTCCCTATCATTGACAATATCATATGTTTTATGCTTCTCTTCCATGGGCACATAACCTTGCTTCCTTCATTTTCTCCTCCAGTAGTAATATTTTCTTAGTACTTATTGGAAAGTTGGGCTTATTAACCTTCCACAAACACTGATATGATTTGCTTCTACATAAAACATTCGATTTTTGCTGTGATCTGGAGATAAGACAGTTTGCTTTCTCTTCTCTAGCAGCTCAACACTTCTTTCTACTTACAGAAAAATACTTAATGAAGAAAAAAAAATTAGCCACTGTACTTTGAACCTGCTCCAATTTGATCATGCCTTTAGCACTGACATGTTCTCCACTCTCATTTTACCTACGACCATGTAGTAGAGATACACAGAAGAGTCTAAATACCACTATACGAATTCTCAGGAATTATAGTCAGTACTAAAAATCAATCTTTAGTAATTCATTAAAACTTGGCTGATACTTTTCTTCTTTTCTACTTCTACAGAAGCTTCTTCTTCCCCTCCACAGTGATATGCCCTGTCTCATATTGGGTGTGGTTGGTGTTTTCTGTAATGATTTTTTTTCCTATTTTACTGCTCAGTTCTCTAATGGGTTCAAAGATATTTGTCTTTCTACCTACTTATCTGTCTGTCTATTCATCTGTTTGATTGTCTATCATTTTCTCATAGTTAAGATTACAATTATAATGATGTTCTTTCTTAAACTTTACTTGTAAATTCTAAGTTAACAGCAGAAGTCTATACAGTATTTTAAAAAGAAAACATGTATCCCAATTACACATTAAATAGACTCACCTGGATTGATTTTAACATTTGTGTGTGTGTGTGTGTGTGTGTGTGTGTGTGTGTGTGTGTGTGTGTGTTGTTTTTGGATTTGCTTTTTGATACAAAGTTTCAAAATTTCTCTGTATAGCCCTGGCTGTCCTGGAAGTCACCCTACATGGCCTAAAACTCAAAGATCCTCCTGCCTCTAGTTTCCCAGTGCTGGGATTAAAGGGGTGCTACACCACACCTGGATAGGGAACCAGCTTTTAGCACATGAAATTAGAAGGAAAATTACCCATTGTTCTGAACCATAGCAAAGTCCAATGTGAGAAATACTGAGTCAGGTTTTTCTACAAACATTAACTTTATAAAATTTAGGACTACTGTCTCACACTCACAACTTTAATGTTGTATCTAACTTGCCTTGGGCTTTCTGGGTGAAATAGAAAGTACCATAAAGCAGAAGTATTTAAAAATAATAGGAAACAAAATTATACCCTACAACTTATTTTACATTTGCAAACTCTAAATGAATTCTAAGAGAACTAACTTAAAATTCAACGTTTTCCCCTAAATTCTCTTTGGTCATATACACCAAACTGAAAATAGGTCAAGTTATATTTAGACAGAGACTCATATATGGATTTGTGTTGCTGATATTATTTCTATTGACATCTCTCAAAGATACCCTTGGAAACAGCTTTCATCTTCTTGAGATCAAACATAGCATCTACCCATGTGGTAAAACATGGAATGAAAAACAGGTGAGATGATCTGTGACGAGGCCACTCTGAAACCTTTGCAATCTGGTTATTTGCTTGTAATTGAGATGATGAAGTCATGTGACATGAGCATTATTCCACTATATTTGTTAACATTCCAATTCCATACTAATTGTTTATCTAATTGTTCACTAATTGTTTATCCATGTATTCATACCTTTAATCAAACACTTAAATTTACCAGTGATTTTAGGTATAGTGAAGAGTGAAGAATTTTTCTTATAAAAGTCTTCATGGATTATATATTTGCTGATGAAGAAATGAAATTACATGTTTTCAAAGTTTTACGACTTGCTTGGCACTCCCTGAGTCATATAACCATAAACCATAAATGATCAAATATTTAACAAGACCAAATGTTATTTATGTATCTAAATTTTTCTGATTATATGTGATAGTTTAATATACAATAACTTTCAAACTAAAATGTATAGCTTAATATCTGAAGCATAGTCCACAAACAAACTTCAAATCCATCCATGTCAGTGGTGTCTCTTGAAAAAAATTTTCTTTTAACAATTAAAGCAGTTATTATGGGAAAATAATTGCATTTGACTTCCACTTAAGGAAGTACAGTGATAATTAATAATATTATTGACATTATGAATTCATTTTGCCTTTGACCTACCAGTAATGGCACAGAACAACTATGCCACACAAGAATAATCTATCATATAATAGAAAAATACTTTCCCTTCTATGGTAGAGTACAATCCTTATTTGAACATATGTAACATACTTTCTTCTTTAGAAAAACTGAATAGTTAAAGTAGCCTTGTTTTTGAAGCTTTCAAATTTATACTACATATTTTAATAAAAAATGTTCTCATGTTCTAAGTAGTATATGGCTAATGATCAACATTTTGATATTTAATTCCTAACTGATCAAATATGACAAGATGGAAACAAAACAAACAAATGAATCTCAAAATCAAGAATTCCATGAAGAAAAAAAATAAAGGATGTAGGATATGAAGTAACTAACAAAGAACAAAGGTCACTTAAAGTATCCAGTTTATTTCATTATAACTATTTGGTTAATGCAAGTTAGTAACAATCTTTTAAACTATTAGTATTGAGACATTTAAAATGTGAGCTGATTATATCAGCATCAGGCATGGCTGCCATCTTGTGGGGACAGCATAAAATGTAGTGAGGGGTCAATCTTAAAAAAAGAAAAAATGCCCCTGAAAGGTTGCAGGTCATTATTTTACTTCTTTCAGTTAATTCATGTTTATTCATATTCCTTATGAAACTGATCAGTCCTCAGGCATTGGAGATGAGATAAATGGAAGATATCTACCAACATATACATTTGTATAAAAAAGTCCCTATGCCTAAAACTTCAAAATCATGGTCCCTTGGATGGTGAAAAAGATGTGAAATGAAAGGTTCCATTTCAGTAAACTTTAGCTATAAAAAAAATGGTAAAACATTTGTGTTTAACAATCAGCATAGTTACAGAATTTGTTTGGAATTTGTATCTCATTTAGTTAAAAAATATTATCAGCTGAGACAGTCATATACATTTATAGAAAGCTCTGAAAAGGTGAAAAGCATTTGAGAACTTAAATTAGAAGGGAGAAGACAGGAAAGAAAGAAGGAGGGAAATACCATCCCATAATTTTTGAATTGATAAAATATATTGCAAACTAGGAAGAAATCAATTTGAAAAAATGACAAAGCACACTTAACACTTTTTGAAATAAATTAAAAATAAAAAACTGTGTTTTCTGAAGCTGGAAAGGTGGTTGGTTCATCACCCACTAGGTGGCTTGGTTCCCAGCATTCACATGGCTTCACAACTACCCACAACTTGAGTTCTAGGCAATTAGCCTTTTTCTCACTCAGTTAGCATGCACATGTTGCACACATATACACGCAGGCAAAACATTCATATGCACAAAACAAATAAATATACAAAAGCCAAACTGTGTTTTCTAAGTTTACATTTTTTTCTAAGAAATATCAGTACAAATTCTGGGACTGAATTTCCTCATCCTCATTTAGAGAGAAAAACAAGAAACTGAATAAATCAGGCTCTGAAATTCCATTAACACTGAATTTCCATGATCTGTTAAGTAAAAAAGAAAAAAATTATCTCAGGCTCATCATCCAAAGAAAATTCATGCTTTTATATTCCACCATTGTACATTTATGCATAACTTCAACTGCTTTTATTACAACTACTTATATCTATATGTGGTTGGCCATTGTTCTCTTTTATTTCTTCATATAGTGATGGTATGGTTGTAATTTATTTAGATTCTTTTATGTGGCCACCCAAATTTATAATGCTAATGATATTATTATACATAATTAAAAATAATCATCTAAATACATTTTGGTAGTGTTATATGGAAAGTTAACCATGCCTTAAATTTAAGGTAAACACTTATAAATGCATTGATTTTTATGTTAAAACAAAACCCTTTGTATAATGGTTTATTAGTAGCACTTTAAAAAACTGATGAATATGAGTTCATTTGATGCTGTTTTTAACAGTAAGAAGCTTATTTTACAAATGTAGACACTTGAATTCTTAGATGTTTTTCAAGTGAAAATTCAAGAAAGATCTACTGTATGCATGGTCTCATGGTCTTGCTTTCCTTCTACACAAGTGCTTTTGAAGGAGCCCAAATGTGCCCTAATCCATCAACACAAAATAATACTTCTCTGAAATTCTGCTTTTCATATAAAAATCACTGATTATTACACTTTACATGTTGAAGCTGCTCACACTTTCTACAACTTCTCTACATCACTGGTGTTCCAATCACAATGATTCTTCAGTGAAGACACAGTCTCAGGTTGGAAAAAATCCATGAAGTATCAATTATCATTCACTTACATTTTTTCCTGAAAAATTAAGTGCTTGTTATAAAACTTTAGTGAATGAAGGTTGTCTTCACAGGACTGAATACGAGTACAGTAGGCCAGATGCATCCCTCATTCCCACATTTTATACCTGAATTCAAGTGACGAAGCATGAATGAAAGGGAAAACAACTTTGCCATGTCCATTTAGAAAACACAACCAAGTTTGGCTTGTTGGTATAGGTCTGTAATCCTAGCTACTTAGGTGGCTGGGGCAGAAGAAGCACAAGTTCAAGGCCAACCTGGACAAATTACTAACAAGTTGTCTCAACAATAAAGGAGTAAGGAAAAGAACAAGCTAAAGATACAGCTATGTGATAGAGACATTTCTTAACATGTGCCTAACATATACAAGGTTCAATTACCTGTGCAGAAATAAACAATTAATAAAGACAGTCAGTGAATATTTTAATTTTACACCTGGTATTTAACATCTATTTTGTACATTGTAAATCTTTGTTTCCAGGTAACTATCTTAATCTATCCAATTTTCTAAAAAATATAGTTATGCATTGTGTAAGTATATAAATTTATATTTATACAAACCCAAATAATTAGGCCCCAGTGGGCATAGGAAGTGCTTGAACACTGATAAGGTTGCTGTTCCTAAATTGAAAATTAAGAAGCCAGTGCTATACTTTAATTCTACACTAACTGTCTTGCTTTAAATTTAGAAAGCCTCAACCCATGTTTGGATAACTGCTTTTGACTAACAGAAGTCGTTCATTACATCTTTGTGGGTTTTGTGATGCATCACCCAAATCCCATTATATGTCCAAGTGTTAGAAGAGTGGTTATGAACTATGGCTACCTGTTGGAGATACTTACAGAACTAGGTAGCTTATAGATTGAGTCTCAAGCTTTGGAGTTTCTGATTTACTCGTACTTACACACGCCCTTTGCACAGAGGCCCAGGTGTGCTCCTTTAGTGTGTCACCTTGACACAAACTAGAGTCACCTGGGAAGAGAGAACCTCAATTAAGAAAATGTCTCCAGCAGATTGGCCTGTAGACATATCTCCAAGGGCATTCTATTGATTCATGGGTAGTATGGAAGAGCTCAACTCATTGTGGGTGGTTCCACCCCAGGCAGGTAGGTGTTTCTGGGTTGTATAAGAGAGCAGGATCAGCAAGCCATGAGGAACAAACCAGTAAGCAGCATTATTCCTTGGCCTCTATGTTGTTGATTGAGTTCCTGAGTTGACTTCCATCAGTGATGAACAGTCATATAGAAGTATAAGCCAAATAAACCCTTTCTTTGTATAAGTTGGTTTAGTCAATGCTTTATCACAGAAGCAGAAGGCATACTAAAGCACCAGATTATTCCACAGTGAATTTATGATAGAAAACTACTAAACAGAGTATTTTGGAATAATGACAATTTTTTATTTATGGTACATTAAAATAAGTTTCTGATAGATTATATGAACATGACTGCATTTAGCTATTAGTTTTTCTCCAAGAATAACACTTATTATGAGGAGAATGATAAAATTATTGCTTTAAAGCTCCACTTACCTCTCTTATCCTAAGATATGATATTGTTGTGTCCATCTTAAATGATGACTTCACATTTTTTTCTTGATAAAATACACAGTGACACTTGCTTTTAAAATGACCTTGTGTGTCTTGGGGAAACACATCCATTAAAAAAAAATCTCATTATCTGTATAAACATTCATGAAAATACACCAGAATGCTTTGAATAGTAGAATGACATCAAATAATAACATGAACATAATCCATATTGAATTCTTGTGTACTCATGGGGGTGGGGACAAAGAGTTGATGCAAATTGATTGGGAAATACAGGCAGTGATGCCTTCCTGGAAGTACTGTTTCTAGATTCAGAAATTCAACTAGAGCTCTCTGCAAAAGGCAAAAGGAGAAAAAAGTGTGTAAGTCTTGATCATTATGGAAGGCACTGGTGAACTAATTCCAAATTCCAAAGCAGTTTTTTTTTTCCTGTGATACAAAGGTAGACTGCAGTGAGAATAGAGAAGATGGGTGGAATCATTTCACATTAAAAGGTGGGGCACTATTTCCTAGGTGACAGGATCCTTCTCTTGGTGTGGTGAGGAGCTTGAATGGACTACATGAGATGCAGGAGGAAGTGTTAGTATGAGTAGCAACCAAGGGGAAAAAATCATTTTCTGGAATGTCCAAGGATAAAATTTAGAAGATGAAGAAAGGATAAGACTTTGTGGAGGTGAGAATGGGCAATTAAGCCAAGCTATCATCAAAGAGAGAGAAAGGTGGTCAGTGAGGGAACAGGAACAGAGCTCAGCCAGTCTTCAAAGGAATGGTGTGTTCTGACATGCACCCCCTTGGCAACAAGATTTCCAGGGGACGACAGTTGTAACTGAAACAGTGTCAAGGCTGTTGATACCTAACCTCAGTTAGACACTTGATTGAGTAAACAGAGCCCCCTCCTGCAGTAAGATAAAAGGATACAAAGTAGTCGTTAGAAGAAGTCACCAGGAGGAGGGATATGCTTGCACAAAATTCCCCCTCTCAAGGCTGGGAGCTTGCCCTATAGAGCATTCACAGCTTTCCCAAGGACGGAAAGGAGCTTCCCCATGACGACCCAACCGTACAGGTGATTAACTTAATGCAGTATTTTGACCACTGAAGCATATTTTTGTTTTATTGACTTTGTATTATTAGATACATTTAAAAATCTCAAGATTGTCTCTTTTCTGACAGTATTTCAGAATTCTTTCTGTATCCTGATTGCCAAAATAGAGACTGAAAAAAGAAGAAAAAAAATGAAAAAGAAAAAAAAAAAAAACCAGCACTGTTTAAAAGGTAATTAGCACATTCTCAGCTTTTTATAACTTTATAATTGAAATCTCATTAAAAGCTTTCTGGGTCTTCTTTTCCCTAAGTGACTAGGTGTCCCTAATTTGTTCTCAGCCAATGTGACTAATTCCAGACAAAGACTAGAAAAAAGTCCGATACCTGTTGGGGGATAGCAAGGTTAAATAAGTGGGGTGGCTTTTTTAGGTTGCTTTTAACCTCGAAAAAAAAAAAAAAGGAAAAAGAAAAAGAAGAAGAAAACACTAAGGCAGGTGGGGGGACTTCACTGCTTTCTCTGTGAGTCCTGCCTTTCTCAGTCCGGGTGAAGATTCCCAGGGAATTGAGAGCGCGGTTTTGTTTCTCCCTTGTATTGCAGATAGGGGGAGGAGGTGGTTATTAGAAGCTCTTCCTCTCTCGGTTCCCTTCTCCGCCTGACAGCACCGCTCTCTTGCGGACTCGCTTCTCCTAGGTGATCCATTTCTAGGCAACGTGGGGCTGCAGCGGAGCTTGCCAGGCTGCTGTTGGCTTCCCGCATCCCGCCGGGCGAGCGGCTCCGGAGCATCCTGCAGCCGCGGCTCCGCGCGCCGGCCTGGCCCGTTGCTCGCTCCCGGCGGACTCCCCCGCCACCGCGCCCGCGGAGCGGCTCGGGCCCGCCGCGCCAGCTCCGGGGCCCGCCTCGAGCAGAAGGGGAGTCTTCTCTGCATTACTATCTGCATTACCTTCAAGTTCACTTTTTTTCACCCCTCCCGGAGCGGGCCTCCCCCTCCCCGCTGGAATCTGGCGGCTCCGCTCGCATCCTCCTCGTCTCCGGTGGCACTGAGAGCTGGCCGCGAGGCGCCACGACCGCGCGCGGCCCGGGGTGGAGGGGCTCGGCGGCGGGGGAGGGCGCGGGCACATCCGGCGCGGGGGTGCCCAAGTTGCGGCGGAGCTGGGACCCGCCACCGCGGCCCCCGCGCGGCCACGGCCACCGTCTGAGCGCCAGCCTCGCCCCCTGTCCGAGAGCAGCCAAGGCTGGATACATTTTTAAAAAGCCCAACTGCAAACAACTCTGGCGATGCCAAAATTCCCCTCCGAGTGACAGGGCTTGGGAGGAGGCTGCCTCCGGCTGTGCTAGCTCTCGGGTCGCCTGTGCCTCCTCGGCGACTAAGAAAGACTGTGCCCTGGCGAGAGGGATTTGGAAATTAGTGGGAAAGCTGCACTCAACTCTATCGTGACCTCAAACTCTGTGGACCGGTTAAAAGAATATCTACATATTGGACGCAAAGTCGTGGTCAAGGAAGATCTGCATCGGAGGATGGAAGTTTTCCCCTTGCTCTTGTTTCTGTCCCTCTGGTGGTCTCGAACCTGGGACCTGGCGACCGCTGATTCCATCATCCACATCGGTAAGACAAGGCTGGTGCGGCTTGTGGCGATTTTTTCCCTAGCATTTCCTTGGCAGTAATCTCTTGCTCCCCCACCCCTTGAGTCTCTCTCTGCTGCTGGAGTGGCCTCGGTTCGCGCCCCTTGGTGCCTGCGCTCGCTCGCACAAGCTCAGCTTTCCCTCAGCTGTAGCTGGCTGAGCCTCGCGGCGCGGAGTGAGGGCGGGCGGGGAGTGCGGGCCGGGCGCAGGGGGCTCACGCTGGCCTCCGCGCAGGAGTGCAGGGAGTGTGGGGACTCGGGTTGTGGGGAGAAGGAAGTTTGATTGACTCTAGCTTCCCAATTTTTCCCGGATGTACATTTGAGCTATTGAAAAAAAAAAAAATCACGGAGCGGGGGGTGATGGGGGGTGATGCTGCCAGTGTCATCCGCCGGGAGAGACGCGGGCTGGGGCTGGGGGCGCTCCCCGCGGCTCGAACAGGTGGTTTTGCATCGTGAGCGGACGAGTCCGCTGCGGCGAGCAGTGCGGACGCCCAGGCTCACAGTCCTCTGCGGTCCCGGCGACCCGGTGGCGGGAGAGGATGGCGGGGCACACGCTCTCGGCCCGGGGCGTGGGAGACGCCGAAGCCAGTGCAGGCCGCTCTCGTGGCCCGGCCAGACACGGCGACCGCTGACAGCCGCCTCCCGAGCTGCGCCAGGGCGAGCTCTGCGCCCTAGCTCCTGGAGGGCCCGCGGGTCGCCAGGATCCTGGCCCCACCTAGGGGCGAGCAGAGCGGCCGGCGGCGAGGCGGGAGCGGCGGGGCTCGAGTCATTATCATGCAGGGTGCCCATAGCTGAGGGCTCCAACTCTTCTCACTTGCTAATCCCTGAGAGCTGAGTGGAGATCCGCTTTTGCAGCCTCTTCTGCCTTAATGTGATGATTTCCTTTTCGGAAATTCGCCTCCTGGGCAAGCAAGGTTCGTTTGCCGGGCTGCAGTGAGACCCCTCTGGGGACATTTTTTTTCTTTTTTCTTCTTTTTTTGGTACAGGAGTTTTATCTGTACAAACGGTTTCCTGTTCTGCAAATCGAGGCGACAGATGGGTCACAGCTTCTCCCTTGCCCTTCCACCGTGTCACACACACACACACACACACACACACACACACACACACACACACACACACACCCCTAGCAGGTGAACCAGCTGCAGGTGGCAATTCCTCCCAAGCCAGGGGCTTCTGTCTAGTGTTTGTGCCTGTGGTGGGCAGATTCTCAGCTCCAGGGGGCTCCCTCTTTTGGTGTTATAGGCTATCTCCGTAAACATGTCTGCCATTCTTTATCATTTATATCAATGGGACTGTATGTCTCTGTGCAAGGGCTAATGAGGTCAGAATTCAGCAAGCCTTGCCCTTGTGCATTAAGAAAATGAAGCATTAGATAGCTGGCCGGCTGGATCCCATTTTGCCTTGGGGGCTAACAGTGCCTGTAGGTTCAGAACTTTCCAAGGAGAAATTATGGTCTCATTGAGGGGTTCAGGAACACTCTGATAAGAGTTTGGAAATGAACCATGCATGAATTTATGTCTAGCTGTTAAGTGATGAGGGCAAGACTATGGGGGTGTGATCAATATACCTTTCTTTATATTTATTCGATGATTAGGGGTTTCTGACTTATGCTTGCTCCCCCCCCCCCGGGGGGGTGTAGATAAGTGCTTATTCTGTGCTCTATGAGTTAAATACGTGATTTACAAACATGTATATATGTATATATCTTGATAGTTTTTAAGAGAGGAATACTATTTCACAATGCAGTCCGGGCATTTGGTTCAGAGTAGGAGATAACTGTCCATTTCCCACTGTTGTCTGTCAGAGTGAAATGGCTTACTTATTTATGACTAGTTTCTTAAAAGTGACTGTGCAGCTATTACACATTTCTTTAGAAATCTAACTGTGTGCATCCACTCTGTATAACCAAGAGAAATACTTCTTTCTCAATTGATTTGGCTTGAATGAAATTAGTGCAATAGACAAGGGAGTTGGCATCTTTTATAGACTACCTAATATTGCAGTGACACTGAGTTTTAAAAGCTTCATACCTCTTATAACATACTGAAAATTGGCTTAGTTCTGTGTACTGCAAAGGTTAAATGCCCCCTTTCATGCACATTTACCCAAAGTATGAGAAATTCAAAACTGGTACACCTGTATTTAACTCGTAAGGCAGCAGTTAACATGCAGTGGGTCAGCTAGCTTACTGGGTCAGTGAGGAAAAGG
Organism: Peromyscus eremicus; assembly: GCF_949786415.1. Classification (NCBI taxonomy): domain Eukaryota; kingdom Metazoa; phylum Chordata; class Mammalia; order Rodentia; family Cricetidae; genus Peromyscus; species Peromyscus eremicus. Next base: position 77,163,578 of record NC_081418.1, read on the forward strand.
AATGTTCTTTAGGTGATTGCTTTCATGAAATCATACGAGAAATATGAATATTAGGAGTGCATTAGCTCAGGACTCAAAGGCTGAAAATGATGACACCTTTGGGAAAGGAATATTTCACTTCTAGAGATGTAAAGAGACATGCAGAAATGAAGGTTTCCTCAGTCTGATGGGAAAGTGGTCGCAATGGTAGTTCAGGCACACTGGAAAGATAAAAAGTCATTGCTCTATTACGCTCTTTAAATACTGAATGCTTTTGATATTGAACCATGGGATGTGTATGAAAATCCTCACCTCTCTCCTTTTACTTCATGCATGTAGCTTAATAAAAACAATCGCATATTAAACTTTAATACTGTGTTGAATAAATTTAGTTAAATAAATTTGTTGATTTAGTTTACTATGATCAGGAAATAACACTTTAATGGTTGAACCACAATGATTGAGATGAATATGTATCTATTCTACTCAAAATACATAATATTGTAATTGCTTGACTTTTCTGTTAGTCCTATTTTAGAGGTATTTACTAGTTGCATGTATTTAATTGCTAAATACATATGCACACATGCACATTGTACTTCATGTTGAATCACCTCCTTTGCCCTGGTGAAAGAAAGGTCTTTTACATATAAAAACTATGCAAGTTTGAATTATGCTTCTACTTTGGGCCTGTGCATTGATTGAGTAATTTCATCAGACCCACATTACTTGATTGCTTAGAAGTTTCCTAACGATCTGCATGCTGTAGGAAGAACCAAAACGTCGTGAGTGGAATGGCAATGATACGGTGTTTTATGAGGCTATTCAGAAGTCGCGCTGATTTATGTAGCTAGAAAGCTCCCAAGTCTTTGAGATTAGCCACGCTGACTGCTATTTTCCTCATCCATCAGTCGTCCCACACTCTGTACTCCCTCAACACAACAGGAGTGTAGAGTGTGCTGCTTTAATTAAGCAGGGATTAGGTGGCATTTCCAGTCAACCGCACAGTTTGTGTTTTGCTTCCTATCTAATATGGAGGATCGCACGTTTTAACAGTTTAATATATGCTCGTTTCTTTGGTGCTCATAGAGCAGATTGTAAATTAGCCATCCTCAGTCACATATCTCTGTAAGGGAACATGCGAGGACTGTACTCATTCATATATTACACACACCATGGCTGTTAACAGTCTTAGTAAAACGCCTTATGTCAAAGGGGTAGAAAAGAACCATCTATTCATTTCTCTCATAAGCAGATGATACTTCATTCTCAAGATCATAATAATCAACTCTGTCACTGTGAGAAGCTAAGACAGTTCACAGCATGCTTTAATCATCAGCATGTTCAAAGTATACAGCCTGGCTTAGTGAATGAATGTTCAGCACATTATGAACAATGCCAGACACGCATTTGAAAGCATCTGTTTTTATTACTTTTGGTCTGGGGTCTGTTTTATTAAATATGATTATAAACACATTCCCAGAAGGCATATAATAACTATTTTTTTTGCTAAAATATTTTTTTTCTTCACATGATATTTACTGGTTAGCCAGTGACCTCAAAGTGGCATCAGGGACTCTTGGTATCATATATCTCAAATTGCTTTTTCCCCCTTTACTTTTGTCATAACAGTTATTTGTTCCCTAAGTTATAGGTAAACAGAAATAAACTTACAAAAAGTATCTAGGCACATATTTCACTGTTGCTCTTTTCTGCATGATTAATACAGTTCTTTGAAGCACAATTCTGATGTGAATTAAATTAGACAGTGTTGTTATTAATCAAAGACATCAAGCGTGACATGACTAATAAACAGAATAACAAGGACCTTTGCTGTCTACTCCAGATGAAATATATATCCACTAAGTATCTCCTATAAATGTTCATTCAAATATGAATAAAAATCACAGTGATTAACATTTGACTTGTCTAAAAATAGATAGCAATGAAAATTGTTAGAAGCAATGGAAGATAAATTTCATTCAGTTCTGACCTCTATGGCTTATTTTTCCTTACTAGAAATTTATCTTAATGGTACATTATGATTTTAAAACTCTATATTCTATATAGAATTTTTTCTTCTTTTACCCACTTACATTATTTTGAGTATGGCATTCCCATTTGTATTGGATCATTGGTTCATTTTGATTATAGACAGCATATTTGTAACCATATTTGGTATTGCTGAATACCTAATATTTATTGGAAATATTAGTTACAGCCTATAGGAATATCTTCACCATTAGTTGTCACTCCCTTCTGAACTGTGACTTTGTAGTTCTACATGAAAAATCATATGAAGTCATTTTGAAATTATCAGAAAAAGGGGCTACTTAATGAGATTTGTGATTCTAGAAGAGAGTTGTTTTTATTCGTTCAGTAGAAAAGTATGCATTAACTTTGTTTCTCATTCTTATAAATGTTACTCTAGAATATATCAATACCTGCTACTCTCTAAAGCTAGGTTGATAGATTCAACAATGTACATCTTAAATTTAACATCAAACAGAGATATTTTCTTAAATTAATATTCTGGTGAGGTGGAGCCAGGACAGAAGGAAGGCTGCTGCATGTTGAGTAGTGTTGGTACAATCAGACATCAGTGAATGAAGCCATTTGTTAGTTGTTGCTGGAGTGGCTCTTCTCACCTCTGGAAACCCTATGGCTGCAAACTGATGGATGTTTGTGGGGAAGAGCATATAAACAGAGACGTGAAAGTTGCATAGGTGTACACAAATACAGAAACATCTAAACATAATGTGGGACATTCATGATCACCTATGTTTTCAAGTAATTTTACCTGTTTAGTATGAAGTTTCATGTATCATGTAAGTATTACACAGGCATACATATAAGCAATACAGTCACCATGAGTAACGCTACTGTCTCATTTAGTCATTTGAATCAATGTCTATTCTCCTTGATAATTTCTTGTTTCCTTTAATTGTCTCTATAATCTCTCTTCTATGGTATTCTACTCTCAGAATAATAGAAGATGAAATGTAAATCAACTTTCACTACAATAACAATTCAAACATAGTGGTTTGAATCACATATTTATTGAGCATATGACCTAAGTTAAACAGAAACTTTTTCTTATTCTTTTATACTTTATCCAATGTCAATATAATAACTATTAACCTATTATATGAGCTAATGCACTTTAAATATCTGAAGTAAAATCAAGCAATCAGATAGACATATTAAGAAGTATATTAAGGTTATTCTGAGATTGCTTATTAAGGATATTTGTGGGTTCTAGTCATTTACATTGATGAATTTTAGGTTTTGGTTATAGATAGAAATTTCAGGTGAATGTGAAAAACGTGATGAATTTAAGATATAAAAAGAAATACACTGGACTCACATTCTGTTTGGTTCATACAAAGTATCAATTTTATAAACAGTTAATTGAGTAATATTGAACATTTATTTAATTCTCTGAGTCTCTTTATTAAAAATCTCTAAACTCAAGCACATTTAAGCTCTAAAATTATGTGAGCAAAAAGAAAATTTGATATTAAAAGAGTGTCAAAAAGAAACTGCGGGCTGGAGAGATGGCTCAGAGGTTAAGAGCACTGCCTGCTCTTCCAGAGGTCCTGAGTTCAATTCCCAGCAACCACATGGTGGCTCACAACCATCTGTAATGAGATCTGGTGCCCTCTTCTGACATGCAGGCAGAACACTGTATACATAAAAAAAAAAAAAAAGTGTGAAAAAAAAAAAGAAACTGCGAGAAGATACATAGAGTTATACAAATAGCAAATTTTAGGGTGATCTTAAAAAAATGAAAGTGGAAATATGAAACTTTAATCATTCTACTAAGGAGCCAGGAATCAAGATGGTTTGGGTACAAACAAGAATTATGATTAATACCTTTGCTAATCAGATTTGTTAGGTAGCTGTATTATTGTTGGAGTGAGATAAATTTGCTTTACTGTAGATTTGTAATTTGACTAGCATCCCCACTAGGGCATCACACAAAGTGTTACTCAAGGCATGCCACACTCAAGTGCTCTCTCATTAGTATAGACTACAGGGGTAAGCTGATATATTCTTATCAGCACTGTCTATACTGCCTGTATAACTAGGAAATTTAAAGCACTCTACTAATATTAGGGCAGGAGTGATGTCACTCACAAATGTATCATGTAACGATATAGGCTGTTTAAAGTTCCCCTTTTGTTTGATTCCTGTTCAATTCATTTCTGCTTGTACGCACCTGCTCATCAAGTAGCCTCAATGTGTAGCTGCTCTGTTTTGACTGATAGCCTCCTTAGTAGATGGAAGAAAAGTCAGAGGTGTCCTAAGCTAAGCATCTGAACTGTATGTATGTTTAAAGTTTGTAAATCACTCCAATTAGCTATGTTATTAACACATAACCCTATTTATAAAATTCAGGTTATTAATTTTATTAAAATATTAAGTATGTAATTTATCCCACAATGATTCAAACTATTGTTTAAAATAAATATTATTATTTGTCATTATACATATATGGTTTCTCCTAAATGATTTTAAGTGAGATCATTGCTTCATTAGTAAATCATTATAATTCTAGAAGTTAATATTCATAGAATGACAGGATAATACAGACATTTCTATTAACATATAAGAATCTGTCAGTGAACCTTTATAACATTTGTAATAATTTTTGATAATTTAATACTTGAGTACTATATTTTCATAATTTCCACCCTTACTTTGTTCCCTCTAGCTCTCGAACTTGTTGTGGCACATAGTTCCTCTTAGCTTCATGACCTATTATTTTAAAATTATTATTGTTATACATGTGTGTATGTACACACACACACACACACACACATACACACACACGTACTTCTGAGTCAATTTCGTGTTTGCTCATGTCTAAAAACCACAATAGTAGCATGACACATATATTGGGGCTAACCAACAGTTATTCAATTGAACTTAAGACCTCTCAGTGTGAGGGAATTCATGCCTGATATTCTAAACCTAGCCAAGTACCCATGGCTGGTGAGATCATGAACCTTCTACTTCTGCCACATCCTTAAATCAGTATTGTTGCTGAAATTTTCCCTGTGTCTCGCTTGGCCCACGGTCAGGACAAAATCTCTGTTAACCACCTGTCCTGCAGCTGCTTGGACCCAAATAAACACACACAGGCTTATATTATTTTTAAACTATGGCCACGGCAGGCTTCTTGCTAGTTCACTCTTATATCTTAAATTGACCCATTTCTATAAATCTATAAATCGATTTGCCATGTGGCTTATGATTTATCAGTATCTTTACATCTTGCTTCTCCTGGTGGCAGCTAGCAGCATCTCCTCTGCTCTCCTTTTTCTTCCTGCCTATCCGTTTGGATTTCCTGCCTGCCTCTAAGCTGCCTTGCCATAGGCCAAACAGATTTATTTATCAACCAATCAGAGCAACACATATAATTGCCAACAGCCTTCTAAATGATTATATAGGGGTCCCATAATTAAAATACTGAGTAAGCTATACTTTTGTAGTTTTTGAATTTTTCAGTTTCATCGGGGAGATTACTAAATAAGAAAACAGATATAACCTACTATTGTAATGAACACCACTAAGTTAAATTAAAGACTGACAGGTGACATAGCACTCTGCTTTGGGTGGGGTGGCATGGTAATAACTCTCAGGAGAGAAAAGACTTAATTTAAAAGGCATGAGGCATATCAATGTCTGGTGATATTTAGGCAGCAACTGTTGCAAGGACAATGACTATGAGACAAGATACTAGGAGTCAGTGTAATTTGTAAAGGGACATTTTGAAAGCCACTTTGAGTATAGTTTAATGAGCAAAGTGGGAAGTGGAAGGGAATAAAATCTGACCTACAAGTATAGCAAATGCAGGAGAGACTTACATGTCATGTTACAGCTCTCAGGTTCTTATAACCTTCTCCGGTTGTCTGTATCAGGTGGTGTAGAACTGTAGTTTAGCCACTGTGGCTTGAGTTCAATTGGTGGCTGAAGGGGAAGAGCTGTCATTAGACTGTGTATATAATATAAGGTAGTAAAACAGGCTTTTCTCATGCACTGGCCAGATGGGAAAAGTTCAGGGCATGTAGGCTTCCAAAATTCTTCATACGGGCAAGAAGCTGAAGTGTGTTACTGTGAATCAAAAGTGGGAAAGGGGGAGACGTGGGCAATTGCTAGATTGGAATCCAAGTAGGAGTACCTTAGTTTTGTATTTATGTTGGACCTCCAGGTCAAGGCTATATGATTTTTTATGTGTCTACATATTATAGCAAATGTAGAACTTGTTGTGGTATTTGGCCTTCAGTCAGTGAGTGAGGAAGGTAAGTGAGGGAGAAGAGCTCTGAGACAAGAGCTTTGCAGAATGAAGAGGTTAGAAGGAGAGAGGGACCCCAGGAGCATTGACAGTTAAGTGTCCTGTGGGACAGAATAGAAGCCAGCATAATATTCTAGAAGAAATGCAAGGACAGTATTCCTTAGAAGATGAAGTGAGGTGTTGTCAAGTTGAATATTTAAAAACTATTCTAGAAAACTTCAGAACAGAGATGAACTTGGAGAAAACTGTGTGCAGTGAGCAGGAAGTGGTAAAATAGAGACTGGCAACAATTAAAAGAATGCACTGAGACCTGAGGGTTATAGGAGACTCGGGAAAAGGGAGGAGGAGAAGGGAAAGGTTGCAAGAGATAGTAGGAAAAACAGGGTGGAATTGAATTTGAAATTTTGGAGTGTTCGTGTATAGGAATTTTCATAATGATATTTTCACTAAAAAGAATCGTGAGAGAGTTGCAGACTTTAAGAATAAGATACATTGTTTTCCTCCAAATTTATTTGCTGCCTGGGGTTTAGGTTTGAATAGTAAGAAAACATTTTTATTTTTTAATTGTAATCTTAGATCAAGATTACTGGGCCAAGCTGATTGCAACTGGCCTAAGTGAGAAACTTTCATGTAGTTCTGAAACATATGATATTTATTATTCTGCTTATTTATTTCATTGAATTTTCCAGCTCACTACTAATGTGTACTTGAAATTTCTCACCTGAAATTATGAGTGGATTACAACTTAAACAGCAATGATATGTGTTACAAATAGAAAAACTATTTACCTCTGGGGCACTCAGTTATTTATTGTGACTATATGATATCCTAAACTAATGAATGATGATAAAATACAATTCTTGCTATAATAGATACATTTGAACTGATCATAAATTTATTTTAAATGAATTCTGATATGCATCTGATTTGCTTTAAATCCCTCAGAAATATCTCGTTCAAAAAGGAGAATATAATTATTTTATAGGGCAATAGTTTTCATTGCAAAACAGAAATTCATGTTATGTTAATTTTCAGTGACACATTTAAACATTTCCTTTTATGGATCTTTCACTTCTATTTGTGCTATACCACAGCTGACAGCTTTTCAGTCACAGGTGAAAATGAGGAAAGGAAATGTTCTAAATTTTCTAAGCTTGGAAATCATTTGAAAGTGAATCTTAATGCATTCATAAGTCTATTAATAAGCCAACAAGTTATGTATATCACATTAGTGTTGTACTTCAGTTAATATCTGTGTTGAAATATGACTTTCACAATTTTTCTGCTTTTTTGTCTGTATTCTTCTCTGGTGCTAGCTCCTCTGTAAGACCCTCTCTCCATGTGGGAATGATGTAAGTGTTGCATGGATATTTCTGCTTGGCTACATGTATTAATTGATGTGCAACAGGAGATCCATGAACAGTTAGAAACCTGAAGTCTAGTTTGGGATCAGAAATAATTGGAAAAAAAAGCCAATTGTGTTATGGCAGAGGAACATACTATTGGAATATCAAAATATATTTGTAACTTAGTAGTATGTGACCTGTTGGGATGGCGACATGCAGTCATTTGACAGAAGTTTGAAGCAGTACATTAGTTGGAACAGGTACCTAAAATTGATGAAGTACTTAATCTACTTACTATCAACATCATTAAAATGCCATATGCCATTGGCAGTACACTTCAGACTGACATATTGTTCTTAAAAGCCAAGGACCAGGTAATATTTTAGAAACTGAAGAGACAAATTAACTATTGCAGGTGTTCTGTTGCATGTAGTTTAAGGTGAACTAAAACTGGAAGCTGATACATTTGCAGAAAATCTATAGCAATTTGCCAGCATACAAAATAGTGTCAATGGAGCAGTGACAATTGTATATCTAGTCAGTTCCTTCTTGAATGACAACAAGAGCAATGTGAGTTGTTTTTGGAGATGTACTGACAACTCTTAGCATAGACCAAAGTACATGTAGCCTACATGAGGCTATTAGATTATTTTCTGAACAAGATTATTTTGCACTAATGTAGCCCTCATTTGTGTTGGTTGTATCTCATGACCACATTTGATTGACATTGCTGTCCTGTTATTTGCTGCTGTACCTGGTGTGTTTCAAACATTCTATGTAATTGACTGTTCAAATAGAAAAATCATGATCTATAGTCTCATGCTGCATTTGCAGTAAATATATTGAGTTGCTTATGAATTTATTGTAGGACATTTAGCAGACAGGCAGAGCAAATGTTAATTTTGAAATATGATGCCTAAATATTTAGGCTTTAAGGTCAAATTTCATCATCTAGGTAACCTGTGCCTCTTATCCCTGAAGGAAGAGATTTTAGAGATAGATATCTGCCTCCCTGGGACATAGTTTCATATTAGGAAGCTGAAGGAAGAGCAATTTGGGTCTTCCAGTTGGATGAGTACAGTCCACTACAGCATGGGGAATTGTGGGAACTCAATAAATGTCCTGTTGATGGAATCTTGACAGTGCCATAAGCCAAATATATTTTTCAGAAAAAAAGTAGCTTATAAATAGGATGAGGAGTTTATCCTTTACAGATAGTCCTCATTTATAATAGAAATCTCTTTACTCAGCTTTCTGATGGTTAATCCTTCACCTTAGTGTAGCTTTGGGCTGCAAAATAAATATAATCATGTCAAAGCCAGAGCCAATGCAGAATGTCAACCATTTATTTGCCTCTTCTTCTTTCTTCACACTACAGATGTCAGCAGTTGTGTTATTAAATCACGAACAGGGGAAGAGGCTTATATATCTGGTGATTCTGGAATAAATAAAAGCATTGAGATCTTGTTTAAATTTAATGACATATGTTAGATTCTGCAGTGTTTCATATATATATATATATATATATATATATATATAAATTCATTTTCTTTCATTTTTGAAGTTAATATTGCATATTACAATAATTAAAAAATTAGTCATACAGTTCATTTGTTGTTTTGTCTATACTCCAGCAAAGGAAAATGGAAGTTTATCCCACAGCAAAATAAAATACTTGACTTTTACAAAAGCCATGGTATCTCAGTAGGAAACATAAATACTAACCTTCAACCATGTAGCTGTAATTGAGAACAGAGCAAACACTGAAAATGGATAGAAACAAACGATCAAAAAGTAACTGTCCAATACATATTTTTTCCACAAAAGTTTTGTTGTTGTTGTTAATAAACAGTTAATAAATAGCAAACTGCTTTGATTCTTTCTATTTCCTGTCCACCCTTCACTGGCAATGCTAATGAGCAGCAAAATAGCCAAAAGCCAGGAAGAAGGAGCAAAGAATTTTAGATAGTCTGTAAACCGGAAAATCAGCCCTTGAATGCTCCTAGGCACAGGCTCGCTGAGAAGAAACATCTTTATTTTCCCCAAATATTTCCCAGCTTCTGAAGACAAAATTTGCTTTTGACTGTTGGTTGTGACTGAATCTTTCAGACCACCAAGGAGGAAGTCTCTTCAAAACAAAGATTGGAAGCAGATCAAGAGTATTATTATTTGGAAAAGCTTGTTCCTGGGGGTACTGCTGCTGATAGCCAGGGCCTCAGCATTAGCTCTGTTCCCAATACCATGACTCTGGTGACTTTTTAAAAGGAACAATATAGACTTAGCTATATTTTTAAAGCAGTTTAGGTAATGAACTATGTTGGTTTGATGCTTCTATCTCCATTGTGTGCTGAGACCTTCATTGTATATTCCTACTTGGTTCTCAGATGATGCTGTGTTCTAGAAGACCATAAAGAAATGAGTACTGACCTTTGAAAAAGAACTGTGAAGTTCATACAAATGATAAAAACAAAAATCTAATCCACAGAAGTAGAGAAAGAAAAGAGATCAGAGAAAGTGTTGTGATCAAGTAGAAGTCTATGGCTTCATTAGGGGTTTTTGTTTATTTTTAGACATGGGGTCTCATTAGATGATCCAAGATGGTTTAGAACACACTGTCTTCCTGCCTTCTCTTACAGGCATCACACCTGGCTTTGATAAAGTTTTATCCATTGTTAGTTGGTTGTAGATTTATTTTTTATATTTTCAGACAACTATTGTGAGTAATGGTTTATAATTTAATGGTCCCTCCCTTCAGATAAACCACCAAATCAGTATCTTTCTACCTTGTTTGGAAATCAGTTTTTATTGTTAAACTCATTCTTTGGCTTCTTTTAGGGGATAAATGCTTAGAGTTTGCCAAGACCATCAGTTGACAAATTCAGACATGATATTCTTTAGAATATTCAACAAACAAAATCAAATTTCTTTGTCTGCCTTCAATGGCTACTGTTATGTGCATTTATTACTTTTGGTGTTTGTGTTTTCTTAGATGTTCATGTGAAATGGAAAGCAATAGCATAGACAAAGAAAATGACAGTATAACTATCAAAGATATATAATTTAGACCTTTTAATTCTTTTAATAGTTCAGAGTGCATATTTTAAAATGTAATGTACAATATACAGTTTTAGAGATGGTATCTTACTATGTGGTCCAATATGCCCTTGATTCTGCTTTAGCTTCCTGAGTAGCTGAAATGAGAGTATATGCCATTATTACCTGGTTTAATATATATCTTACTAATATTATACTAATATCATTACTTTCTTACGAGCCCTTTGTTAAAAATTACATATAAATTATTATCTTTGATGATGAACATGCTTAAAATTTGACTTTTTCCCCTTTAAATAAATGTTGTTCTTGACTTATAAAAACTGATAATTAGCCTAATCTACCCAATCAATAATGTAACATTTTTTTAAATTTTTTTTATTATTAAGAAATTTTCTATTCATTTTACATACTAACCACAGATCCTCCCTCCTCCCTCTTCCCACCTCCCAGTCTTCCCCCCCAACCAACCCCCCCCCCATTCCCACCTCCTCCAAGTCAAGGTCTCCCATGGGGAGTCAGCAGAGCCTGGTATATTCAGTTGAGGCAGGTCCAAGCCCCTCCCCCACTGCACTAAGGCTGCACAAGGTGTCACACTTTAGGCACTGGGCTCCAAAAAGCCCACTCATCCACCAGGGATGGATCCCGATCTCCCTGCCTGCGGGTCTCCCAAACAGTTCAAGCTAAACAACTGTCTCGCCTATGCAGAGGGCCTAGTCCTGTCCCATTGGGGCTCCACAGCTATTGGTTTCATGGGTTTCCACTAGTTTAGCTGGACATCTCTGTACGTTTTCCCATCTTGATCTCAATGTCCTTTGCTCATAGAATCCCTCCTCTCTTTTTTATTGATTGGATTCCTGGAGCTCAGCCTTGTGGATTCCTAGGAACTTCCCTAACACCCCGTTTCTCCCTATCCCCACAATATTTCCCTTTATTGTGGTATCTCTTTCTCAATGAGCACACTTAAAGACATGTTTTCATTCTCAAAATGGACCAGCCAAGATGGGAGTCAATGTTAGTGCTCTCAATTAAAATTAAGATACTAACATTGTATAATCAAACACAGACTTCTAAGGGTTAGTTAATACTTCACAACCTTCAGTGGATAGCTGAGTACTTTGCTAGTCTTAAAAACTGAAAGAGTAATGAACATTGCTTCTGACATCCCTAAAATATGGGTCTTTGCATGATAGTATTAATTCTTATGCATAGAACAGACAGAAAAGCAATAGATATAGAATGTAAAGAGCAAAGAAATAAGAAGCTAACCAATACATTACAAAGCTCCTTTCTGTATCCTCCATCATTGTCTCAAACTCAGTAGCTGGCCTGGACTTAGTCCTTGCTAATCTTGACACCAAAGCCTGACTAACATGGCTGCTTCTACAGTTATTTGCCAAACCATTTTTTTTATTTCTTATGAATTATTTGCAATGAACTATCCCATTTTGAAATTCAATCTTGAAAATATCATGAAACTCTTTCTAATTAACATTGTATTACATGACAACGTATCAGTCTGTATTTGTAAGGAGAATATTTATTTTAAAATGCTATATTATTACCCCCCACTCACCTCCAGTTTGCTCTTGTAGATCTCCTAAGGAAATGGGAGGTTCAAGCTGGAACAGGGACAGAATGGGAGAGCAAGGAAAGAGATACCATGATAAATGAAGATATCATGGAAATAGGAAGAAACAGAGTGCTAGGGAAGTTCCCAGGAATCCACAAGGATGACCCCATCTTAGACTATTAGCAGTAGTGGACAGGGTGTCTGAACTGGTCTACTCCAGGAATCTCAGATTGATGAATACTCTAACTGTCATCATAGAGCCTTTCTCGAGTAACTGATGGAAGCAGATGCAGAGATCCATAGCCAAGCACCAGGCTGAGCTCCAAGAGTCCAGTGAAGAGAGAGAAGAGGGATTCTATGAGAAAAGGGCATCAAGATTATAATTGGAAGTCTACAGAGACAACCAAACCAAACTAGTGGGAACTAATGAAATTTAGAACAACAGCTATGGAGCCTGCATGAGACTGGACTAGGCCCTCTGCATTCTGAGACAGTGAGCTTGATCTGCTTAAGGGACCCCCTGGCAGTAGTAGAAGAATCCATCTCTGGTGCATGAGCAGGCCTTTTGGAGCCCACTTCTATGATCGGACACCTCACATAGCCTTGAGGTAGGGGGAGGAGCTTGGACTTGCCTCTACTAAATGTACCTCTCCATGGGAGGCTTTACCTTCTTGTAGGAGGGAATGAGGGGTGGGTTGGGAGAGGGAGGGTGAAGGGGCAGGAGGGAGGGGAAAGGGGAATCTTTGGTATGTAAAATGAATAAAATAATTTTTTAATAAAAAAAGTGTGCTCATTGAATTTTAAAATGTGCTGTGAGTTTGGTATGAAATAATGGAGTGTGCCCATGTTCCATTTTTTTTCAAATATCCCAAGGTTAATCCTTAAGCATTAGACAGTTATGCCAGCTTTCTATTAATTTTCTTTTCTTCATGATAGTACATTCAGTTATAACTATAACCCCAAATGATAATAAGTAAACTTTTAGCATTCTGAAAGAAAAACTGTGGTACTCATATTATTTATTTTATTTCATAAGTTAGTTCTCAGGTTAAATGAAAATCTGATTCTCCTTGTCATGGAAAACAGGGATGATATGGAGGCCCCGGCCCAATCCATGGGTTTAGGAAATAGGGAAAAAAACAGAATCAGAAAGCAATTCCAATTTAAAGAGACATGGAGTAAGAGTGAGAGCTGTGACAAGAGAAATTGGAAGTTAGGCAGATCCCAGAGGGACCCAGTTAAGAGAAGCTTGGCTTTATCTTCAAGGTCTTCTCATGTGATAAAATAGTAAATACATGGGAACAATGTAAAGACATTGACAACCACAAATGTAAATGGAAACAATTTGTATAAGAAATGAGCAGAGAAGTTCAGCATCACCATAAGTGCAAGCTTGATCAACAGGGCAGTTGGTGTCATTTGCAGAATTCATTCTTGAACTCAGCATGCACTGAGCATAACTTTGAAGCATCATATCGCAGGGAACAGCATCATGGCCATTCCTTTTCCTGCTTCATCTGGAGGAAGAGGAATATTCTTCACAGTGGTCCATCCTAATTTAACTGAAAAACAGTCATTTTCTAGTCTTCTTACCTTATTTGAGATATTTTTAACAGTATTATTTCCTATCACAATAGGAAAGACTATCATTTAAACTTCTTGTCTGTGGTTGTATCCATTATTTCTTATAGCAAATATATTTTATTTTTGTGAGTTAGTAGATTAAATGAAGACACAAAATATTTCCATAGAATTTGTATATTTTAGCTCTATACTATATTATAACAAAATTAGTTCTCAGAAGGAAATGTTTAACCCAAAGAATGGGGAGGCACCTGAAATGTGACAGGGTCTACTTGCAACCGTAAAGCCAGACCTAGTGGGGAATCAGGCCTGCTTTCATTTAGACTCCACCAAACACTGCACCTTCATAGTGGATGGTCAATAATGGGTTCAAGAACTGTCAGGGGATAATTCTCTGCTTTTGGGAGGATGTAGTCTGAACTGATGGTAGGGTGCAGAAATGCCAGTCTGCTTTGATTCTAATCTTTGTAACCTCTTTTAAACTATGTACAGTCAATACTTGATACAGTGAAGCAGTTTAAGCATGGCCTGTATTGGTGATTTTCTGTTCTCAACCTTGGTCCCCAGTTCTCTAGTTGACTTTAGAATTTAAATGAGTAGAGGATATCTAAGCAATCAATTCAGTCAAAACCTGTGATGGTTAGTAATTTTCATAATATATGATCATATTTTGTTTCTTAAGTGTTGTCAGCCAAAGATGACTTTTTGTTTTATGTTTGAGTAGGTAAAATATACATCATGTGTCTTGTAACTTTTCTAGGTTTATTTCTTTATGTTTGTAGCCAGGATTTTCAGGGGTTCTTTCTTGATTAAAACTGATCATCTTCAACCATGAACAAATCCACAGCCTTTCATTTTCTGAGGGAACAAAAGCATAACCTCTTCTTCAATGCAACACATCGTTTGACTTCCATTTTGAAGTTAAAACATTTTTAAAATATATAGGTTGGTGTAATTTAGTAGTTTCCATAATCCAGTGTCTCTTGGCATCTTTTGTTCATTTATCAGCAATCAAAAAACTTAAAGATAACAAATAATATACAGGATCCAGACTACCTGAGTATTTTCCATCTTTACATGGCTTTTTTCCTTTATATTGCTTTACTCTTTCTTTAAAGACTTTACTGTTATTTTTAAACTATTTTTTTTATAACTACCTATATCTTTTCTTCTTTTTTGTTCTTAAGCCTATGTACATTTTTAAACACACTGTAACCTGTTTAAAGGTCTTTTAAATATCTGGATCTGCTTCACTGTATATCTGTAACATTTTCTGTCTGTATGAGTAAAACTTTGACTGCTGCCCATTTTAGCTCATGGTGTACTGGAGGTTGTGCCCCTCCCCCACTTGGTTTCCTGATAGCCTAGCCTCATGGCAGAGGTGCTGACAGGAGTCCCATTATTGCTCCATGCTCTGGGAAGTTTTTGGTTTCATGCTGCTATAGATGTTTTTACTTAATCTCATACCATTGAGTAGCAAGATGCCTACTGTTCATAAACCCCATACAAGTGTCTGGTAGCAGGGTCTCTTAAAAAAGCAATGCCTATGTTTGCCAATAGCACCCAGCCTATCCAAGAGAAGGCTGTCACCAGGAAACTGTGTGACTCTACCTTCTTAACCTTTTTTTCTTTTAAAAAATTTTCTCAGGCTTTATGTGGATGTACATGGCCCCAGACATTGGATATCATGTGTTGGTTGGAGTTTCTGTCCCGCCAATCATCTCCCAAATTACTACACAGAGACTTATCATTAATTATAACTGCTTGGCTGATAGCTAAGGCTTATTACTGTCTCTTACAACTTAAATTAACCAATTTTCATTAGTTTACATGCTGCCATGTGGCTCATCATTTGTTATCTCATTTTTCACATTTCCTGCTCCCTCTGAGTCTGGCTGGCAACTCCACCTTTATTCTTCCTAATGTTCTCTCAGTCTTGCTCTCCTACCTAACCTCTTCCTGCCTAGCTATTGGCCAGTTAGCTCTTTATTAAACCAATAGGGCAACACATCATCACAGTGTACAAAAGGATTATTCCTCAGCAATATATCATATATGTGGTATATATTATGATATGAGAATATATATGGATGTGTGTGTGTGTGCCTGTGTGTGTGTGTTGTGTGTGTGTATGTGAAAGTAGTGTCTAGTAGGAGTACTCCCTTCATTTGATCCAAGCATTTTCTCTGTGTGGTACTGAACTCAGCTCCTAGCAAAACTGATTAAACACTGGCAGTCACATCAGTTGTCACCTCATCTCAGATGCCATACACTGAAGCCACAGGCATAGGAAGTAAACTGTCTCAAAGAAACAGAAATGTAGGTTAGAACAGAGACTTAAACTTAAAGTAGTTTGACTCATGGGAGAAGAAATAAAGTCAGAAGGCATTAAGTAAATAGTTGGGTATTTGAAAATATTATTAGAGAAGTCTATCATATAGTACCAATGTTTCAAAGTTAGAGAATAGGCTTAATGACTAAAGTTTTATACATTCACATTAAAATTTGTTATAGGAGCTAAGTGCAAACATTGTTTTCTGTTTTTGTCTCACATCCTGCATTCATGGCCTGATTTGCATACATCATAATTATTTCCTTCTGTGTAGCACCAGTTTCCTGTTGCTCTTTCCCTTTCTGTCTTTCCTAGATGTGAAGACATGCTTCTCCTACAGTGACTGAAAGAGACAGCAGCCTTCCCTCCCTTCTTTGTGATTTGCAGGCCTGCACAGGCACTGCATCTCAGGTTACTTTTTCTGTCCCTTTGGTGATGGTAAACTCTTACAGGTGATGGCCTGAGGAACACTGTGGTCTATGGTGTAACTCGCTTATGAGCAAACTAGGAGACTGAATGTTTCTGTGTTATATGGTTGGAAACTTAGTCATTAAGCATGTTTTTTTTTGAAAAATAATTATACTCACATCATCAAAGAAGTATTAATGGATGATGTGAACCATGAGATTGAAGAAGTCTAATTATGTAAAAATGTGTGTATATGTGTGTGTGTGTGTGTGTGTGTGTGTGTGTATGTGTGTGTACATGTATATATATCCTGGTTAAATGTATTTGTGTGTGTGTGTGTATATATATATATATATATATATATATATATATATATATATATATATATATATATTCATTTATATTAACCAGGGCCCACTTTACTTATATTCTAAATAATTTATTTAGACTATTGTAATTAATTTCTTTGGCACTTACTAAAATAACCTTGTAGGTAGCTAACTCTTTTGGAGGAATGTTTCTACAATGTTTGGAGATGAGTTGTTCATCAAAGTTCCCTCAGAATTGACCATCCAGGACAGGCTACTCCAAACCAAATTCTTTTCCCCCTGTATACAGATTCAAACCCTTATTTTTCTGTGTATACTCTCACCTTTTGTTCCCACATTCACTTTCTGTCCTTGTCCTCCTTTGTTCTCAAACTTAAGTCACAATAACTCCAAATATCAGCGCACATTCACTAAATTTTTATCAAAACATGTTCTTTTGGATATATTTTAACTTTTTGAAAATGTTTTACATTACTATTTAAAGGTAGTTTTGTCTTGTAATGCTCCTATTTGAAAGAATTCTATACTTTTCTCAATTATAGTTTTGTATAGCCTTGGGCTTGGAGTTGCATTTAACCCTAGTGATGAACTTTGTCCAGACATATCCCTCCACACAGTGATGACTCTTCTGCATCAGTAAAGGAAACCATAAAGTAATAAACTGGCAGATTTGTATATGGCTTATAATGACTATTAACTGTGATTTTTAAAATTAAAATACAAACTTGTATGTCCTTGTGGGTATACATTTATCAGTGGTGCTTATTTGTTGAAGATTTTAATTGTCAATCTAATTATAGGGTCACTGCTAAGTCTTTGTTTTCATATGCAGCATATAAATATAACTACCTATCATCAAGAAAAAAAAAAGGTACCCAAAGTGACAAAATCAAACTTAGGAGAATGGATTGTGCCTGGCACTAATTGAGCCTTCAGCCCAAAAATATTTCTCCTTCCCTTTTCCTCAGTCTTCCTCCAACTTTTTTAAGCACACTTACTTTTATTTAAATAATTGTACACTTTGTTTCTGACTGTTTTGTGAGCATTTGCCAAGTATCCTAAGGCTGGATTTAATTGATTTTTGTAATTATGTCAAGTGAAGAGGAAAACTATTAATATCTGGTTTATTCATATACTCATTTTTAATCTCAAACAGATTTGATATTTGTTTGATATATCAGAAAAAACCTGGAAGAACTCTATGGATTTTGTTTTGTAATTCTCATCTATTTAGAATGTCATAAAATATAATGTTGTAGTTACCTATAAATTTGTAATATTTCTGCAGCCTGCACTCTAAGATGTAATTCATGGTTATTTTAAGCCTACTATCAAAGATATCTAGAGTAATATTTTTGTATCTTCATAGTAACAATTTCCCAAGTCATTGTTTTCTAACTTTACTGTTCATATTACATAAGTTAATTACTTAATTCTCTTTATTTCTATTTCAAAATTACCTACATACTACTGTCTTTTTTTTTCAAAGCTCCTTTTATAAACTTACTTAAATACTTATTTTTACTTTTTTTTATATTCACATAAAAATTCTGTAAGGAAGACATATGTTTTCATCTATAACACAGAATGAGAGAGCAATCACAGTAATTTTGTAAGCATTTTATTCCCCTTTCAGTTTTATATATACTGGCAGTGATTTACAATTTCTTCATTTTTTTTAACTTAAGCTAGACTTGTTTTCCTGAATTAAGCAATTATTGTGGTTTTAATCAGAGTGCCAGCTCCACAGGTTTACAACTGATTAAAGGTCAACAGATTGTTGGAGCATTCAAAGGCAAATCAGTGCAATTTGTATAGGGCCCTTAATATAAATGCCACAGTTTAATTTTAATTTAAAGATACACTAATGAAAAGACATTTATTGTGTATTTTGAAGTACTGTTATTAAGCATACATTGAAGTGAAATGCTTTAGAATGTTCAAAGGGAACAGAGAATTAGTTTGCCCACCTTAAATACCAATACCAAAAAGGTAATGCTCGGGGAAAGTCCCTTTAATTCTACTTCATCTCTCTGTGAACAGTTCTAATAGTGATACAGTGAAAATGACTAAATCCATTCTGGGTAAGAAAAAATTGGAATGCACAGCCACCCATTTAAATATTTGTTGGAGTAAAATCATTAAACTCTCACAATACAGTAAGCATGTTTTGCAAACACATTTTAACATTATCTCATAAAAAGGATGTCAGTAACCCCAGTAATGTAGGCAAGATAATCAATCATACCCATTTTTCAGATAAGAGGAGGAAAACTTAACAATGATGTGTAATTGGCCCACTTCACCTCAGCACATAGAAGTCTGATTCTGAAGTCTATTTTGGCTGTTGCTAGAGAAGACTTCCCAAAGGAATTAAGGCTTCTCTGTGCCTCCTGTTCTTTTCTTTTCTCAGAGTCCCTTTCTCACCATGAAGTCAAGTTCTGTATTTCCAATTGTTTCAGGGCTAAGATCCTAGGTATTAGCGTGCCTGCCTAGCATGCTTGAATCCTAGAGTTCCACCTTCTGTAACACACACACACACACACACACACACACACACACACACACACACACACTGAAAGCATTCTCAAGGACTATTTTGGAATAAGAAGGGGCCAGGTATGAAAATGTCATTAAAAAAACATTATTTTGTACAACAATTAAGAACTAATAAAAAAAGAAAGAACACAAGATTTGGTCATTGTGGTCCAGGGTGCACCTTATAGTTCATACCACATTGCCATAGTAACAGTGTTGAAGGCTTGTGCTTCATTTTCTATCACCTTGAAAGGAAAGAAAGTTAAGTAAAGTAATTCTAGTGAGTAGTCATTGAATAAATTCAATCCTAGGTTTATTGGTGCTATATAAATGGTTTCTATTTTCTTATGAATCATACACTTCCAGTCTATTCACTTATTTGTTCTTGGTTTTGAATAAATTATAATGTTTTTGAATCCAACTTATACCTTTGATTCACAATTTTCCTGGGGCACTAAATAACTGTGCTTAACAGCCTGTAATCCCTTGTGGAGATTTTTAATGTCCCTCAATTTCCATCCTCATTGAAATCCCTCACTCTGCTCCTCTGTTGTAGAATGTATGAGATTATCTAGAAGATATATGTACATATATATGTGTATATATATATATATACATATATATATATATATATATATATACACATAGATAGATAGATAGATAGTGATTTTCCTTCCTTACTCCATGAAAATGGGAACTCTTTTCTATCTCTGATCAGGAATTCCCTCATATTATTGGAATTTATCAGAACTTTACACCAGGCTTTGCTATTATTAAGTCTTATTTGGTAAATATTCTTCCCTTTTTTGTGTAAATGTTGTAATTCAATCATTTAAATGCTTTAATTTTATATTTAAAAGATGATAAATAAAAAAGGCCTAGTGTGACAGCAGCAGGCCTGTACTGTTACTCAGAAGGCTGAGGAGGAGGAGGAGGAAATAACTAGTTTCAGGCTAGCCTAGGCTACATACATGTAGTCAGACTCTATCTCACACCAAATGAAAGTAATACCTGAACATTTGTAACTATATGTTTTAATGATTTCTTTCCCAAAATTGTTTTCTTCCCAGACACTCAAATTCATGTATTTTATTTTAGGGTCATTTCTTTTGGGATTCCTTTAACAATGTGAAATATCAAAACTAAAACTAAAAGAAATTTTCATGACTAAAATGACCTGGTAAGTTAATAACATACATACATGTGTAAAACAAGACAAAGCACTGCTACCATGAATTTGTTTTCTTATGGGATGTGTTGTTGTCTTGTGTTTAGGTAAGGTAACCAGGAAAGACAAACAGAAAACAAAGATACTTCTACCAGTGTCTGTTCAGCAAGCTCATGCATTTTCATGTATAGAGTCAGATGTGCTCTGGCTAGCAGCTGTATGAAGAAAGAGGCAGAGAGAAATCACCAAGTGTTAAATAATGTCAAAAACAAACAATTTACAAATTCAAGAAAGAATGTAACCTTTAGGTTGTCAGACAGTTGTATGTGGGTCAGACCTTAGCTTCAATATCTAGACTGTATCCTCTACTATGATAAAGTTCTGTCCAGGAACATGAGCAGGATATAGTGTGGAGCAGTGGAGGACAGGCTAGCTCTGGTAGAAACAGCCAGACTTGTGACTGTAGTGGAGTCACTTAGTGGGGAGATTTGGGGAAGCAAACATTCCGAGGTCATCCAGAATGGCTGAAATAAATACACACAGAAGAAGTCACAGTATCATGCACTTACCCATTAGGAAAATGATGATAATTTGTGTCTGTGTTATGAGGCTGTACTTCTGTATATTTGGTTCCATTTGCTGGCTTCCTGAGTAATCACGCTGAAGACAGCATGTCTTAGGAGGATAGATGGAATAGTGAATTTGTTATTGCTTCCAACTTACATTTTCCCACTTGTTTGACCTTGAACTTTCTGTTTTAGAACATATTTTTACACTATGGTCACAAATAATATTGTAAAATGTAAACTGAAAAACATCTATTATAGTCGGGAACTGAACGCAATACTTTTATATTGGTTTTATTTATTTGGAATAAGTTGTAAAAGAAAAGGATGCCTATAGAATGGATCTCTTAGGGATGTGAATGTTTACACAACTAAAGTAACTTGTATCAGCCAAGGTGTTAATTGTGGTTTTCATGTTTCCACTTTGTGTCTTTGAAAATTCTTACCTAGTTATTTGTGTTTAATATGCAACGGAAGTCACTATTTCTCACACATTTTAAAGAGCTTGCTTCTTGACTAATAATAATCATGGGGAGAGCCTTGGTCTGTGAGCTAATCCTACCTCACAATAGGCATTTTTTTATTTAGCTTTCACTATCCAAGATTAACTCTAAATAATCTTTCATAACTAATAATCCTAAATATTTACATAATGTATATGATCCTAAACTTGTGGATCTGATTCTCTAAGCTGATAGAAAAGTGTTTCCTGGTCTTTCTCTAAACTCTTTCAATAAAGATTTTATGATTTTAGAGAGGAAAAGGCAAATCAAAGATGTGGTCTTGCTCATTCCCCATTTGTACCTTTTGTATTATCATTATGAAATACACCAGCATGGTTAGATTATATTCATATTTTTTTCCTGCTCCCACTTGCTCTATTTTGTATGCTTGTTGACTCAGGGTATTATTGCTCATTTAAAATATTCATGTATTATTTTAGTATATATATATATATATATTCATTCTAAAATATCATGTGCTCCATAAGGATCTTGGTATGCTCAAGTAATGAGTTGCAATGTACAATGGTATGGGTATGTGTTATGTGTGAATTCTTTTAATATGAAGAATATTTTGTGAGATGTATTTGTATATCTTGCACTCTATTTCCTGGCACATGTAGTGATGACAACACGGTGAAAACATTCAGCATTAGTGTCTTCCTGCAGTGTTACTCTAAACTTGGATATGGACAATCAAGAAAGGATGAGGTTTTGGACAATTAGGAAGAAAATGTAGTGTAAGTGATAGAGAGTAAAGGAAGATGAACATTTAAATCAGCTGGACAGTAATGTCCATTCTGTGGAAATGACATGGAACAGAGTCTGACATTGAATGATTCTTTAAAATTTCCAGGAAGTAAAGACAGAAACGGAGAGAAGAGAGAAGATAAGGGAAACAGAGTTGTGGATGATGGAGAGGTGCTTGGCATTTCTTGGGACCAGCAAAGGTGTTAGTGGAACTCTAGGCAGGCAAGCTGTGGATATAGCAGATGACTACCCACTGGAAGACACATTGCACTATGACAATGGTACAGATTTATTTTCATTGTCTTATAAAATGTTAAATTATTTTAATGGCAAGATATGCTGGAAACTCCATTTTATAGTCAGAAACCTTCCCCTGGTTGACTGTTGAAGTAAGATAGGCGGTCCCTTCATCATTTTCCCTGTGGTAGAAGCCACACTTCATCTCATGTGTCACATGAGATATACTATACTAGGATTCTTAAAGTCTTAGGCTTTCTTTGGTGAAAGAGACTGGATTTGCAGGTAAAAATATTCCTATGTTATATTGCACAAAAACTGGGGTGTGCCAGCATTGATTTTGGGTGCTAGAGATTGACATGGAGTCAGGTTGTGGAAAGAGGGCACAACAGCCTCTTCAGTGGTCATTCCCCATTAGGGGATGCTTGACAACTGGGTGTGCTTTAATGTGGGTGGTGGTTTCTCTAGTAACCTCCATAGAAGAGTGTATTTCCTTAAATGAAATGTTCACAAGGTTCAGGCTACAGATTCCTCTTTTTGTTAGTTGTAATCACCGTATTACTTGCCAAATTATTCATAGGAAGATTTGATAAGGTTCCAAGCATTGCCTCTTCTCCCTGTTCCCCATGGAATGGAGAGTTTTTCATCCACTGAGATAAAATTTAGAAAAGTCTCGCCCATTACCTTCTCTTGCTTATTCCAAGAAGGTTTCCTCTGATGGTGCTGATTTTTTTCAACAAAAAACTGTCTTACATACTATGTATTTAGTGGTTTCTCATGAAAGAAATAAGACTTACTGAAGTTTAAACTGACATGGAATAAAGAAAGCAAGAGTGATAATGCCTGTCTTCCTAGATGGAAAGCAGTCAGCAGGAAACTGGGGTGCTGCTGAAGTGAATAGAGGATGGAGGACAACACAAAGCTGCAAATGTTCTGGTGGGACTGGTTCACGGACAGCTCAAGTGTATAGGCTGAGGCACAACTGCTCTGAAGTCATCAGAAAGTTTACACTCAGCTTGTGCAAGTCCTAAAATTCATTTCTAACTATCAACCAAAGAGAAATTAGAGCATGAAGAAATTATGTATATTTTCATTCTCAAATATATATTGAAATCATTACTATGACTTATTCATATTCTGGGAAGGCATGTACACCTTGATGGTGTGTATAGGACTCATTTCACTCACTGAGCAGTTTTAACTCCATTCAAGACTCTGTTGCTCACTGAGGTTAGAGTTTGTAGTAGCTTCAGGACAGAGGAAGTTAAGATATGTATAAAGCATCATTGCAAGACATAGTTCGAGTAGTTTCAACAATTACTAACCCTAATTTATGTGCCGAACTAATTTCCTTTTACGAATGAGGATTTTGAATTGTTAGATGTATTTCTTTTTTTTATGTTAGAGCTAAAGTAAGCCCTCTATATTTGTCCTTAAATCGGAAGACAAGAAGAGCATGAGCCATACCTGGTGCCAGTTGACTAAGCATTCTGTACTTTCATTTTGGAGTAGGAATTCATTTCAGAGCAAGTAACCTAGTCTTTTTTTTTTCAATTAATTTATTTTTATTTACTTAATGCGTGTGTGTGTACGTGTGTGTGTGTGTGTGTGTGTGTGTGTGTGTGTGTGTATGCTCATGTACATATGCCCATATGCAAGAGTGGAGGTAAGAATCAGCATGTAATTCTGAGGAACTGAATTTAGGTTACCATGCTTGGAGGCAGAGTTCTTTCCCTGCTGAGCTGTCTCACCAGCCTGAGCCTATCTGTCTTCTGTATCATTAGTCCAATATCTCACTCCCTTAACATTCGTGCAGTTATGGAGAAAATAAACTTTACCTTAAGTATTATGATGTTCATATGAGGATTAACATTTTGATTTTTTATTATTGAGGGCCAATGAATATTTGTAAAATAAAAGTAAGATAGAAAAGAGTAAAGGAAGAAAGGATGATTGTAAAAATATTTTCTGATCTCTCTTATTTCATCTGAGGTCAAGAAACCTAAATGTATTTTTGTATAAAAAATAATTAAAATTGACTATTGCTGTGAGAGAAAATAATCTTCTGTTAATCTACATGAAGTTTTAAGATCCCGATTTTGTAACATTTTAATGGTATTTTAATAGTTGTAATAGATTTAATTTCTATTTTACCGAGTTTTCTTGTTACTTGTATTATGTATAAGTCTTAGACAAAGTATGTGGAACTCCTTTTCTCCTAAGATATCACCACATCTCCTAAGTTCACTGCAGTGTCTGGGTGTCTATGTGTGTCAGTGTACATGCAGGATTGCTTGGGATCGAGGCTGAGTCAATTGCTACATTCAATTCAGATGATGACTGGTAAAGAGTTGACCTATGGCATAAGTTGGCCTAACTAGAGAGTCTCAGTACTCATGCTGGAACTTCAAAATGTGAACAAAGGTTTCCCCACTTACTGTAATAAGACTTTGTGTGGATGAGAAACCTAGACTTGTTGTAGCTGCCTTGGCTCCCTGCCTGGATACAAAGCCAGCATACAGAGTGAGGAAAACTGAGCCAAAAGAATTGCAGAGAAACAGAGCCAAGCCTTGATGGTATTGTGAACCACTGGATCAAATGGTGCCTGGAGCCTGCCCTCCCTCTAGACTTTTCATTATGTGGGCCAATAATTTCCTGTTTCAGGTTGATTTGTGTTTTCAGTTTTTATTCCACTTTTAGGATCTCTGTTGATACAGGAAGCAATCAATAAATCTCTGTTTCCTGACTTCTTGAGTTGCTGGTTACTGTGCCAGGAAGGGTCACATTCTTGGTTTGACTTTTATCAGCTTATTTTGTAGTCTAGGAAAATTCATACCTCAAATTTCAGTTAGTTCGTAGAAAGAGAGTAGAGAAGCGGTGAGGCTGATAGGTTGCTGACGCCTGACTCAGAAGCAACCTCAGGCCAGATGTGGAGATCTGCTTTCCTTCCCTAAGTTATCCCATATTGTGTGTGGAATAATCAGTTTGACTCTCTTTTGAGGATGAAGATGACTCTGATCTTGGTGAATACATAACATCACGTGTCTGGCATCCCCCAAGAGGCACTGACTAAGTAGTAACATATTCCTAAAAACAAAGATGCTACTTCATTGAGGTGAATTAGTGCTGTAGGAGCACATGGGTGAATAAAAGTCATACAGGGAACCCATGTCCAAGAACTTATTTCATATACCAGACTGAGGAAGGAGTGTAACTCCCTCACTTGGACCCCATTAAGAGGAAACAACATAGATGTCAATGGCTTCCTACTGTCCCAGTAACTTCAGCTCAGGTAGGTCCTCACTCCTGCTGTACCCTGCTCAAATTGCTGTCCATTCAGCATCTGCAAGGTTGTCCCTCTGGACCTACTGTCCATTCATATACCCTATTGTTCATTTGAAGCCAGTACTGGCCTTTTCTGTACAGTCTCTGAGTTACTCCCATTGCTTCTGCAGTGCAACTTAACACTGATGAGCTGCTCAACTCTGACTCCCATTATGGAATCAGCAACAGCAGCAGTAGCACCATCTCCAGAAGACTTCTGGCCTGGCTTGCTGGCTTCTTCCTGGTTTGTTGTCACTTTTGTACCCCGTCAGCTTTTAGCTTTTGTTTCTCAGACTTGCAAACACTTGAACTCTGCTTTGGCTTTTTAAATTCTTCGTAGACACCTTAACCTACACACACACACACACACACACACACACACACACACACACACATCAGCTAAATGAGTTAATATTAGCAATTAAGTTTGGAATAAAAGAACCCATATTTGCCTTGGCCCCCTGTGGAGGGACAGAAATAATTGCTTTCATTGGTGCAAACAAAACTTTCAGACCTGCTGATATTAT
The DNA here is from genome assembly GCF_949786415.1 of Peromyscus eremicus. NCBI lineage: Eukaryota > Metazoa > Chordata > Mammalia > Rodentia > Cricetidae > Peromyscus > Peromyscus eremicus. The sequence continues at coordinate 77,190,097 of NC_081418.1, forward strand.
GGTTATTCAATAAATTCTGACATTGTGGAAAGGCACAATTGTGTTCCTCTACATTTCTGACATAGTATGCTCATGCTCAGGCCCTACCTACGCTGCGCGTAGGTATTTCCCTAATGTGTCTGAGCTCATTTGCTCCTTTCCCCAAGTAATATGAAAACTTTCCCATTTTTCTGTTCTTTATTTGGTAAGATAATCCCTGCAAAGCACTGAGTTTTGATTAGCACATAATGTATAATCATGACTCATGAATCATTATTATTAATTTGGCTTTCAGTTTGATTTTGCAAAGGGTGATATTTGGGAGTAATTTAATCACAATTGTGATTTTTAGGATAAAACAGTGGAATAACAAGTTATGAGTGAAGCAATACATTTCTGAATTGATTTGAAACCAGTTTCCTTCTTCTTGGGTTTAAAAGAAGTCTGAGGTGTACCATGAAGAATTATTTTCATTTTAAATGATGCAGATGTATAATTTCTGGAGAATGTTTTCTACAAAACAGGAAGGATGAGATTAAAGAGCTATGGTTGAATGTCTAGACTTAGATGTTCATAAAAAAAAAAAAACTAAATGTCAAATTTGTGTGCATCAATTATCCCTGAGATGTCGAACTCATTCTGAATGAAGGATTCTAGGAATTTGTTCCTTTTCTGCATGCAGCAGACCATAATTGAGTACTCTGTGGTCTGTGCTGTTACACTGAAGATCGATTACACTGTTAACCCTATTTTGTAAAGACAAAAATGTGCACACATTGAAAAACAAATAGAAGGCACAAAGAAAGGCTATTTATGATAGTTTTTCCACTGACAATGATTATTAAAATTGCAAGGTATGGCCTTCCTTTTTATTAAGTGTAGATACAAACATCACATTTGTGTCAAAGCCTGTATTTTACTGATCCTTTTACAACTCTACTCAATAAATTGCTCCCGCCCTTTCCCCACTCTGATTCATCATGAGGACTATCTCAGTAACAGGTATAATGATTTAAATGACTTCAGTTTGCTTCTTCAGTCTTCCTTGTTTTAATCACATCAATGTTTTTTCAAATTCAAAGACATGGTCCTACTTCCTCAAGGATATTGAATGTGCTTTTTCCTTTATCTACAGGATCCTTACAAATACACATTTCATCACATCTTATTCTGCTCAAACACATTTTTCACACTGAAGTCTTTTGGCCTTATAAACCAAGTGACATCTCATATTTTTATGTGGACATTTATTATCCTTCATAGAATTGATCTAGTAGAAACTAGAAACAGGCCATTCTGAAATGCATTATATAATATGTATCTTGAATGATTGCATTCTTCTAAACTTCAGGGACTGTGTCTCATCCTATCAAATCAGTATCTCTATTATGTAGTGTGGGCTTCATTCAGAAGTTTTAGTATTTTACTATATAATGAACTTGGTCTACTGTTTCTAAAATTAATAGTTAAAATATTTCAAGAGTAATGTTATTGATTTAACTTGAAATCATATTTTACAAATGTTGTAGTATTGTATTATTGAATTGGTGTTCCATTTTATTATTTTTCCTGATTCTGTCTTTTTTAAACAATATATTTAATTCTTTGAGAATTTTATACAATGTACCTGGAGCACATTCATCCCCTCCACCACCCAACTCCTCTGTTCTTCCCAGCCGTCCAACAGTGAGTTATACCCTTTCTTGTATTAAGTCCAATTTGTGTGGCCAAACTAGTCTTGGGAGTGGCTCCAGTCCTGGTATGTGATTGACCCACCAGTGGTCACATCATCAAAGAAAAGGCACTCTTCCTCTCTCAGGAGCTATCAATTGTCCATAGCTGATCAGCTAGTGGTGAGATTTCAAACTCACCTTCTTCTCCCTCTGCTGGACATTTTTTATGGCTTGAGTGTACTCAGGTTTGGATATGTTGTTACAATTGCTGTGGATTCTTATGTGCAGCTGTCCTTTGCATTTGGAAAACAAGTTTCTTTGATGTTATACACTGTCTCTGGCTCTTAGAATCTCTCTGCTACTTTTCCATGAATATCCCTGAACCTTTGAGGAAGGTGTATGACATGCATGTTTCATTTAAGGCTGTTATGCTTTGCTTATTGACAAGTTGAGAATCTTTGTGTTAATTGCCAGCTACTGCAAAGAAATATGTCTCTGATAAGGGTTGAGAGATGCTGTGATCTACAGGTACAACAATTTTATTATAAGTCATTTTAATACTATGCCCATTTAACAGAATAATAGTGCTGCATGTCCCCATAGAACCTGGCTGATGTAGCCACTGGTTTTTTTTTTTTTTCATCCTTTTAATAGTGACAGATGAATTCCATTTCATGGATTGGACCTTATATACAGTCAAAAATTAGTTGATTACTCCTATAATATTTTTGTTATTTTGTTTTGTTTTTCAAGACAGGGTTTCTCTGTGAATTTTGGGTGCCTGTCCTGAATCTTGCTCTGTAGACCAGGCTGGCCTCGAACTCACAGAGATCCACCTGGCTCTGCCTCCTGAGTGCTGGGATTAAAGGTGTGTGCCACCACCACACGGCACTCCTATAACTTTTATACCATTATTACACCAGTTGTCACATCTTGTCATTTTTGTCGTTTGTAGTGCCCACAGCTGAATAATTTTGATGATTACTTTCCTCCTACAGTAGTGTGCATAACTCCATATAGCACCATGAACGCTTTCCAGTAATAATGAAGCTTCCAGGTAAGGACTACGTTGACCTTCATGTTCTTGTCCTGTGACACAAATATGTAGAGTCTTCAGCAATAGGGTCTTTCTGTCAACTGACAGAGGGTAGCCAATAAGTAAGGGCCCATAATGCTTGGGGGTCTGTATGAACTGACTGCTCAACAACTCAAAAACAAGAACCCTATTCCTGGTACTGGCGATTTTATTTAGCTTTAGCTTTAGCTTCTAAAGTCCTATTGTTATTATATCCTAGAGATCTATTTAATCAAGACCCCATAAATGGACTTTTAAATTTTCTTACTGTCTGCAATGATAAGCACATTAAACAAAATCAGAAATTTATGTAATAGATGGTCCTATATTTTGAGTTCTCCAGAAAATGTGCCTAAGGTGGGAATTTTAATGAAATTAGTCTATTGAGCTATATCCTTAGAACAAAAAGGAGCTAGAAAAGAAGATAGAGCAGAAGAGGGCAAGGAAATGTGATAAGGCTAAGACATGGTTAGTTCCAGAAATCTGTCCACAATCTGCAGAGCAGAAGTATATATATATATATATATATATATATATATATATAGTCATCAAATTCTGAGAAGAAATAGAAGAGCAGGTGTATTTGAGAAAAGTGAATGATTTATGATAAGTAAAATAAAGACCTAAGTACTTGGGTATTAAGCAATAAAGTGAATTGAACTTGACATCATTAAATGGAGAGAGTTCTTTCAAGAGCTATAATGTGTTTATATTACATTGGTTAATTATGAAGTTCAGATAATCTGTAAACAAAAATATACTTACTACTATGCCGAAGCATCTTGCTTTTCTCTACACTGTTAATTGAGTGCTGGGTTAATTTTGGTGAATTACATGAGGTTTTCAGGATGTTGAGAAACTGCTGTGAACACACACAGATACTCCCACACAAGTATAATTTCCCTCAGCTTTACATGCAGTAAATGTATAGCTCAAATATCTAAAAAATTGTATTTAAAAAAAATCATAAAACTTACTTTCATGTAGAACTGAAACATGCTTTTAAAAGGAAATACAAGAAAAAGTTCTGAAATACTGAAAGCTAAATAAGCATTTTAACATGAAGAAAATCTATCATTTTTTAATTCTTAAAAATTTGTTACTAAATCTTAGATGTAACATTTAATTACTTCAGGTTTAATTGTCTCCATTTATAAAATTATGTTGGAAATCTCCTTACCTTATGGTAGGGAAGCCATTGAGAAGCTAATGAGTTAATGTTTATAGAGGCTTTTGTGCCTTTAGATGAAAGGTACAATATAAATCCAAAATATTAATGTTTAAGTGTGACGTCCTCTAATTACTTCCCATTGCCTCAGGGACATTACTGGAGATTTATGCCTTCCCCTGAAATACCTGGCACAGTTGGTATATGAAGCAGCATAATTTTTGGTGAACCATTATAATTCTATAGTTATTACCATGTGTCAAAAGAAGTTTAAGTATGCACATTACATTTACATATTTTGCATCTTAATGTTTACCTTGATACATTTATCAATATAACAAATATTAAGGTCATTTGTTATTATGCTCTTTTATCTGTGCTGCTGTAACAAAATTTATTTTTTAGATAAGGATTAAAGAAAAAAATGATATGACTGATAAGGAAAGTGAAAGAATATTGTGCTCATTGTCTTTTAATAATAGATCACTTAAACAGTCATTAGCCATCTTAGAATAGGAAAGGAAAAAAAGTAATTGTATTAGTCAGTGTTCTCTAGAGGAGCCCAGCTGCCAGAATGGATAAATCTGTCTATCTGTCTGTCTATCTATCTATCTATCTATCTATCTATCTATCTATCTATCTATCTATGTACATACCTACCTAGGGAATTAATTGGAATGGCTGACAGGCAATGGGCCAGGTAGCCCAACAATGGCTGTCTACCAAGAATCCAGTAGTTATTCAGTCAACAAGGCTGGATACTTCAGCTGGTCTTCAGTATAGGTCAGAATCCTGAAGAAGTAGGCTCTAGTGCCAGTGAAGGAATGGACTTGCCAGTGAGATCAAAAGCAATCAGTCAAAGAGCAAAAGCTTTCTCCTTCAATGTCCTTTGTATAGGTGGTGACCAGAAGTGATGGCCCAGATCTACCTCAAAAGACCCGGATTAGAGGTTAGAGGTGGGTCTTTCCACTAAAATGTCCCTCACAGGTGTACCAGGCTCTTCAGGTATGAGTTAACTTAATGTTGTTAGGTTGACAACCAATAATGACTATCACAGTAATCTTTGTAAATGTAATCTTATATTTATATAAATATTACAGTATAATTTATTAACTATACATACTTATCAGGATTGGAGGTAATCATGTATTATATCCTCATAATAGCACTTTGAATACTAGATGAGATTTTGGAACTCAGATTCCAGGAAAATAGGCAAAAATCAGAAACTTAACTAGCTCCTGGTCACAGCAGATTTAAACCAAAGCAATGTGACTGATGATGTAGTATTTTAGAGCCTGTACTATAATAATTCTACAAAATGTTGCCTTCTAATCTATTTTGCCTGTGTCCCTGTTCTAGGTCCTACCAAATTTAAGCTGAACAAGATAATTTTAATAACAGAATAATTATGAGACTGAACGTTGAAGGAATTCTCAATAGAAGCAGTGTTCTTCTTTGCCAGGGTTTTCAGTGTGAGCTGCTTATTTGGCTCCTTGCCAAATCAATAAGCATAAACACTGAAATTGCGAGGAGAAGGATCCAAGACACAAAGCTCATTTTTGTTAGACTCGTGTTGAAAGCACATAGCTGAGGACTCAGCGCATGTAACTCAGTGTAAGAATAGCAGCCTGTGGCCTGCACAGAGGCTGGGAAATAAGGTTCATTATATGTATCTTCTATCACCATAAAATTCTTTAGAAAGGACATTTAAATAAGTGATAAATAATGCATCAAGAAAGCTGTAAACTGAAGATATATTTTGTAAACCTTTGGAGAACTTACTAGGAATGACGTCTCTTTTCTCCTATCTTTATTTTACCCTTCCTGCCTGCCCCATATACATGCCCAATAACCATTCATATAAAACAAAATCCCATACTTTCTTCTTCCACTCAACTCATCTTATGACCAGCTCTAATAAGTACATGTTAATGTTATTGAACATACGCAGAGGCGTCATAACAACATCCAATCTCTTTGTGCACAAAGCCCTTCTAATTTTGCTGCCTAGTTTATTTGAGTGGCTGTGCCGAGCCTCTTATGTACTGGAATGCTTTGTGAATGTTATTCCGAATATTGCATTGCACCTCCTTGTTTTCCATATTTTTAACCCATTAAGACAGATAAAAGCGTCTTTCCCTCCTCCCCATGATGGGTGCAGTGCAAGTTTCTGTATAAACATTTGAATAGTAGCTTTTTCCATTTCAGGGTTTTTTGAATGCCACACAAAAGAGACAAATAAATGGAAGTGAAACTATTTTTTTTTTAACTTGGAAGTTTTTAATAAAGCATGCAGAGGGGGTTCTAGAGACTAGACCATACATGTGATAAACAAATATTAACTGAATGAGCAAGTAAATTAGTTCACTTCTGATAGACTGCTTCTTCCACATGAGATCCCACCCTCTTCTGGTTCTTTCTGCTTTGTTGGGCTTCCTCTTTCAAATCAGATTGGAAAGCCTTGTCAGTCCCTCAGTACTTTCAGCTCCTAGAGCTCACTGCTTCTGTCACTGCTGTGTTATGTCACCATTGAAACTGAGCCCTTATGTTTGGCTATGCTCTGTTTACTGTGGCTCACTGGCTAGTTAAGATTCCTGATTGGGGGAAGCTGGGGACTTGAAGTTTGATTTTCGAAGTCTTCAGCCATTTTTCTAATGTTATTCATATTGTAACTATTTCTGTGAAACCCAATGCTACTAATGAATATAGAATTTCTTCCACACCTACCCTAGCCTACACTATAACCTAGATTCCCAAGGTCACCACAACTTCTCCAACTAATGTGTTTTTGGGACCTTGAAATTCTTGTCAACTTTAGGACCCACAATTATTTTTTTAATTGAAAATAGATTCTTCTTTCATGCAATCCATCACAACCACAATTCCCTCCCTCATATTTTCTAACCCCCCCCCCAGACCAACTTCCCTTCTATTTCCTTTTCAGAAAAAAACATTCCTCCAAGAGACGGTCAAACAGGACAAACAAGACACATTAAGACAAATTGAAAGCATGCATATTGTGGTTGAACAAGGCAACCCAATAGGAGGAAACAAGTCCCAAGAGCAGGCAAAAGAGCCAGAGACACATCTGCATCCTCCATTGGGAATCCCTAAGACACAAAGCTAACAACCATAATGTACATGTAGAAGACCTGGTACAGACACTTGGAGGCCCTGTGCTTGCTGCTTTAGTCTCTGAGCCCATGTGAGCCTTGCTTAGATGATTCAGTAGGCTGGGTTCTTCTGGTCCTCCACCCCCTCTGTCTCCTACAGTCTTTCCTCTTCCTCTTCTGTAGGGTTCCCCACTCTCTGAAGGGACCTGACAGAGACGTCCAATTTAGACTTTTATACAAAATGTCTGGCTGTGCATCTCTGCACCCATTCTTGTCTGCTGCCAGAGATAGCCTCTCTGGTGAAAACTGGACACAGCTCCTATCTATGAGTATAGCAGAACATCATTAGAAACCATTTCATTGAAACACCTCTCTCTCTCTCTCTCTCTCTCTCTCTCTCTCTCTCTCTCTCTCTCTCTCTCTCTCTCTCTCTCACCAGTTATATTTAGTTCAACCTTAGGTCTCTGGGCTATCCAATCTCTGGTTGCTGGACATCCAGGCAGCATAGGGCATGGGCTCCCTCTCCTGGTGTGGACATTAGATTAAACCCAACACTGGTTGGCCACTCCCACAAGTTCTGCACTACCACTGCCCCATCACATCTTGCATGCAAGACAGATTGTAGGTGTAGGGTTTTGTGGCAGTGTTGGTGTCCAGGTTTCTCTTTATGTACCCTGCAGAGTACCTTCTTATGCCAAAGAGACTAGAAGGTAGGCGTGAAGGTTCCAAGCTGATACTTGCTCAACCTCCTTAAGTTCAATGAACTGTGTGGATTTTGTCCTTGAGAAAGGGGCAATGGAGCCCCATGTCAGTTTCCAGAGAGTAAGCTTGTGTTCTAGCAACAGTTTGGGTTGTTTATGGAACGCCACAGGACCTCTTTGGCCAACAATTCAACCAAATGTAACCAAGTCCCACCTCTGGAAGCCTTGCTTGGCTACAAAAGATAGCCAGTTCAGACTCTATATCCTCCATTACTAAGAGTCCAAACTAGGATCAGCCTCATAGATTGCAGAAAGTATCCACTGCACTAGGTTTCCACAGTCTCCCAAAGTGCCTATCCCAATTCCAGCTGTTCCCACCTTCTTGATCCTTTCTGATCCCATCCTCACCTGACCCCATTCAGCCTGTGAATTTATTCTATTTCCCCTTCCCAGGGAGATCCATATTTACCACCCATAACCCTCCTTTACCTAACTACAAAACTTTAGCGGCATTTTGAAAACCAGCTTCACCAAATACAACAGCATTAAAAATCAACTGGAAGGCTTTTAATGCTCATCTATTCCACTGAGAACAATTTTTGCCCTGTAAAATTTTCTCCCCTTTTATTTGAAGATAATTTTTGTATATCAGTGATTCTCTAGAAGGTCATCTGTTTATGACCAGCAGAGGTCCAGTGAGACCCTTTTCCTTTGCACAGGTGCATAACCAGCTCTATTTACAGTGACAGAGAAGATAATTCCTTGGTGACTGATTTCCCAGGTTATTGAAGATACATGCAGTTGAAATTGTTACTCCAAACTTTCTGACAATATTTAGAATCAAATAAATGCAGCCAGACAGTGCACGTGAGACAATCTCCCTTTAAGGTTATATTTCTAAGAAATTATTTGGTTATTAGTTCAGACCAAATAAGAGCCATCCAACTTTATTCTCATGCCTGTTATAGACCTGGGGATGCATAATAATAATTATGGTTCATTTATTGGGCACCAATGTATAAATGGCTATTTTGGGTTTGTTTAAATCTAGGTTTATTGCTACTTCACTGATATTAAAACAACCTTCTCAACTATTTTCCTAATGAAGTAATAACAAACATTTATTTGTTATTTATGCATTTAATGAGTAAGTCTAATAATTTTGTATTATTGCATTGGGCAGAAAGAATTTAGAAATGAGTAAAACAGAGTAAGTCTCTAATTTTAGGGAGCTCTAGTCTTTGTTGGGAGACTGAAAATATAAAAGTGGGGTACATGTATTTTCATACATGATAAAGTATTTATCATCAAGAAATGCAATGTCAAGTTAAAGAGTGAAAAATCCTGAGATGTTGAATTTCAGATTCAATTCACCTAAGTGTAAAATAATTTAAAGATGCTGAAAACACTAATTTAGGTTGCTTATATGCGTTAAATGTGAGGTGATGGATTCAGAGGATTGAGCACTCTTGATAGAAAGGTTCAGTGTCAGATATGAATTCTGAGCGTGAAGAAGCCCTATGTTAAGAGCTCAGTGACCTCATCAATGGATCTTTTGAGTGAGAGAATGTAGAAGCAACATTCTTACAGTAGCACACTGGACATTTCAAGCCGATTTACTTATAATCAACAATCATCATTATGTGCAACTTTGGGAAGGGAAATTCATTAAACAAAAACTGAAGAAAAAAAAAACCTCATGTGACTTTTCATTCATGGATTTCCTTCCAAACATAGCTATGTTGGACAGAGTTTTCTGGAGCACAATAGAGGAAATGTATTGATTGTTACTTGAAAAGCAAAGTGTACACATTTTCAGGCAATCTGTTCATTGATAGATGGCTTGAAAAACTTGAAAAGTGGCAGCTGTTTCGCAACATTGTGATGCCAGTTGCTACATTATATTTCATTCTTCTTCAGTTATAACCCCAAATTAGATAAGCATCAGAAATCTAGAACACCATGCAACTTGTTCACTGTGTGTTATTGAGGAGGAGGTGTTGGGCAAACAATACATGATCCAGTAGTTGTAAGAGGTAGGACACAAACAATAGCTTTTAACAGAACATTGGACTGTTAACTCATTGTTTCCTGTGTTATAGATAACCAAGATACAACATCATATAGAATTGTGAAAGGTTGCATACTTTTTGTATATCAAAATCTCAACTTTACATTTTATATACTTTCCATTAAAGTATGTTTATATAATTTTCCCCTTTCTCTTTTTCCTTCTAGGCCCCATTAAACCCCCCTCTAGTCTCTCCCATATTCCTCCCTCACTCTCACATTAATAGCCTCCTTTTCTTTGGTTATTACTGTTACATATATATGTATGTATCTGTATGCATGAATGTATAAGTACAACCAGTGAAGTCTGTTTCTTTTGTTTGTGTGTATACAGTTTCAGGGATAACCACTTTGTATTGGGTAAACAATAAGTGAACTCATCCTTGGGAGAGGATAATTCTTCCTCTCTGTAGTTACTTTTAGTTTTTTGTTTAGGGGAGGAGCCCTAGGAGATTTTTGCCTCTTTCACATAAGCATGTCTATTGAGATTGCCATGGGTCAGATCCTCTTTATGGAGACATTTCTATGAGAGTCTGTTTCACAGCAGACAATATGGCATTCTGTCCAATTTTTGCAATATTTCAGCCCCCTGTTCCTCAGTGTTCCTTGACTCATAGATTCAGGAGCTCTTATGTAGATGTATCTGTTGGTTGTAGACTACACATAGTCTGTGACCTCTGCATTGTTTCTGTGATGGTCTTCATTTTCTGAAAACAGAAGCTTCCTTGATAAGAGATGATAATTACACTTATCTATGTGTATAACAATAAGATTTAGATTGTACTTAGGAATTATGCTGGTTTAGCAAAGTGGTAGTAGTAGATTCTTTTCAAAGATCCTCGGTGCCATCAGTCCCAGCAAGGTGTCTAAATTTCCAGTATCAGGTAGGATATTCTTCCTGTTGAGTGGGCCTTCAGTTCCACCTGACAGCTCTAGGTTACCACAAACATGTGAATGCCATTTATTGAATATCTTGCTACGATGATTATTGTTGTAGTTCACAGATGTCACTGCTGTGTGGAACTATTAATTGCTTCCCTTCCTTAACATCTTGTATAGAATTTTTCTGATAGCATGGAAGGTAGGCCACAGGCAACAGGCATTCAGGTTAGATCCAGCTCTGATCATCTGAGTTATATAATTATTCTTTATCAACAAAAAAAACAGGAGTCAGATAGCGGGGTAAGAACCTAAACTATCAGAGAAGCGGCAGAGAAGGACCAGGGTCCTCCAAGCTCTGTCGTTCCTCCATCCAAAAGGACCAAGATCCACTCTAAGCCCTGCCCTACTATTTCCTGTCTTTCTATCTTTCCTCAATCCTCCAAAATGTCTGTGGTAAATTTCAGTCATTAGTAGCTAGCTTTGCCCTCTGTTTCAAAGAAAACTTTATTGTCAGAATGTGATAAAAATATCGCACAACAGTCCTGAGTCCTAATCCTAGCTGTGTGGTATCTTCAGCAATACAAACTTAATTTTAATCTTGGAGAGGTACCTTAAGGGCAACAGTAATAGTCTACACTGATTTCAGTGTCACTAGGACTTTATTTTTTTAATTAAGAATTTTTTAATTCATTTTACATACCAATCACTGATACCCCTCTTCCCTCCTTTTGCCCCTCCAGCTTTCCCTCACCCACTCACCCCCATTCCCTTCTACCAGAAGGTAAGGCCAACCATGGGGAGTCAGCACAGCCTGGTACATTCACTAGAGGCAGGTTCAAACCCCTCTCCCTGCCTCAAAGTTGTGTGAATTGTCTCACTGTAGACAGTGGGCTCCAAAGAGCCAGCTCATGTACCAGGGACGGATCCTGATCCTATTGCCAGGGGACCCCTTACGCAGATCAAGCTACACAACTGTCTCATCATTAGGATTTTACTGTCCAACCATTGAGAAGGATATCTTTTTGCACGCCTATTACTGGGGGTTTTGTTAGTCTATGATTCTTGTGGGGAACATTTTCAGCCAAAATGGTAAACCTTCCATATATCTGTCTTGTAAATGTATGACCTTTTCTAGTTAAACCTACTTACTTGTAAATTTTGTGTTTAATTACTCTTTACAGCTGAATAGCATTCCATTGTGTGTTTACCATACTTTTGTTATCCATTAATTTGTTCAAGAACATTTATGCTATTTCCTTTTCATAGCTATTGTGAGTATAATGAAAATGAACATTACTGATCATGTGTTTGTTGTCATTTGTTTTGTTGATCTTAGCCATTTTGATTGGTGTAAGAAGAAGTAAATCTCAAAGTTGTTTTAGTTTGCATTTCCCTGACAGCTAAGGATGAAGAACATTTTTTTTGAAGTGATTCTTTGGCCATTTTTATTTCTTCTATTGACAACTGTCTGTTTAGATACTTAACCATTATTATTTTTTTTGGCCATTGTTTTCTTGACTTTGTTTTATGAATTCTTTAGTATTCTGAATTTTAATCCCCTATCAGATATATAGATGATAAATATTTTTCCCATTCTATGAGTTTTCTTTTTTATTCATTTGGTCGATTGTTTCATTAGCTTCACAGAAGCTTTTAAGTTTTATTAGATCCTGATGGCCAATTGTTTGCTTTAATTGCTAAGCAAATTAAGTCATCCAGAAAGTTCTGTCCTTCATGCACCTATACCTTGGATTTTGTATGGTACAACTTATGTTTTCTTCTAGTAGTTTTGCTGTTGTGAGTTTCAGACTGAGGTCTTTGATCCAAGTAGATCTAATTTTGTGCAAACTGATATATGTGGGTCAAATTTCATTCTTACTCATGTTGACATTCAGTTTTCCCAGAACCAATTTTTGAAGATGCTGTCTTTTTGGCAGTATAGGTTTTTGCCTGTCAAATACCAGTTAGCAGTTGTTATGAGTACTACCTACAATATTATTCCTTTTCACTCAGGATTGTTTTGGCTATCCATGGTCTTTTGGAGTTCCACACGAATTTTAGAAACTTCCTTCTCTATTTCTGTGAAGAATGTTGTAGGTTTTTTGATTGGGGTTGCATTGAATCTGTACGTTTATTTTGGTAGGATGGTCATTTTTCCAGTATTAATTCTACTGAAGCTTGAACATGGGGTATCATTCTGTTTTCAAGTCTCTTTCTCAATCTTACTCATCAGAGATTGGAAGTTTTTATTGTGCAGGTCTTTTACCTCCTTGGTTAAATTTATTCAAAGATATGTTATTGTCTTTGATGCTGCTGTAGATGAGAAGGTGTATATGATATCTTCCTCAGAGTGTTTGTTGGTGGTTTATAGGAAGGATATTTAATGATTTCTGTATGTTTATTTTGCACCCTGCCACTTTACTGAAATTGTTGATTGCTTCTAGACATTTCCTAGTGAAATTTCTGTGATTGCTTTGGCATATTATATCATCCAAAAATAAGGATAATCTGACTTCCCTTCTTCCCTTTAATTAAAATTAACTTAATTTTAATTTCCTTCTCTTGCCTTTTTACTCTAGCTATTGCTTCTAGGGTGGGGATAGTGGATACCCTACTCTCAGTCCTCATTTTAATGGGATTGCTTCAAGTTTTTCTCCACTTAGGTTACTGTTGGCTGTATTTTTGTCATATATGGCCCTTATTATGCTGAAGTATTTATGTACTAGTCCTACTCTTTCTAGGACTCTACGTCATGAAAGTATGATGGATTTTGTCAATTGTTTTTTGTGCATCTATTGAGATGTTCATGTAACTTTTGTCTTTAAGTCAATTTATAGAGTTTATTATATTTATTGACATATATATGTTGAGCCAACTCGGCATTTCTCTGGTAAATCTCACTTGATAATGGTGGATCATCATTTTGATTTATGCCTGTATAATGTTTGCTATTGAAGAATTTTGCATCTATGTTTATTAGGGATATTGGCCTATAGTGGTTTTTTTTTTTTAATTTTGGTTTGGGTATGTAAAGTGATTTCTTTTACTTTTTTTTCTCTCTTTATTTCTTTATTTTGTGTGTGTGTGTGTGTGTGTGTGTGTGTGTGTGTGTGTGTGTTTACCTGGATATTAGAGTCATACTGATTCCACAGAATGAGTTTGAGAATGATACTTAATATACTTAATGATGCTTTAATATTGGCAATTAGGGCTATAATCTTCCCTATTTAAATTTCCTTTAATGTGCTCTAGAGGTTTGGTTGTGCTGTGTTTTCATTTTCATTTAGCTCTGTGAATATTTTGATTTATTTCTTTATTTAGTAATGAGTTGTTTAATATACGTAAGTATATACACTTAACAGAAATTGGTTTGTTGTTTTTTAAGTTTTATTGCATAATGGTCAGCTAGGATGCATGAGATTACTTCAATTTTTTTCTATATTTCTTATGGTTTGTGTTGTGTCCCAGGATTAGGTCTACTCTAGAGAAGCTTCCATGTGCTCCTGTGTAGAATGTATGTATATTTATGTATATACATATTTTGGTGTTTGGATGAAATATTCTGTAGATGTCTATTTGATGTAAGAGTTTATGTAATCCTGAGGTTTCTCTGTTCACTTTTTGTCCAGGTGGCCTATCTATTGGGGAAAGTGGGATATTGATATCTCACTTATTGGGTTGGTGTTAAATTGTGCCTTTAATTCCATTAATATGCTTTGATGAAATTGTGTGCCCCAGAGTTTGGGGCATATATGTTTAGTATTGTGATATTTTCTTGAACAATTGATCCCTTGATTAATATGGAGTACCCTTCGTTGTCTCTTCTGATGGGTTTTTACTTTGAAGTATATTTTATCAGATATTAAGATGGCAACACCTGTTTTTTCTGATCTTTTTTGTTTGGAATACTGTTGTTCTATGTTTTTTTCTCTTTTTGTGGGGCAGGGGTCTGCCACCCAGCTACCAAATAAATACACAGAGGCTTTTTCTTACTTGGCCTTAGCTTGTTTTGTTCCTTGATAGCTTCCTTGACTTAACCCATCTGTCTTTTGCCTCTGGGCTTTCTCCATTCTCTTAGTTCTGTTCATCTTACTGTTACTCTGTGGCTCACTGTGTAGCTGGGTGGCTGGCCCCTGGAGTCCTTCTCCTTCTCTGGCTCCTTGATCTCTCCTCTTTGCAGATTTATCCTTCTTTATCTGCTGTCTGCCTGTCAGCCCCACCTATCTTTTCTCCTGCCTTGCTATTGGCCAGTTCTTTATTAGACCATCAGGTGTTTTCTACAGGCACAGTAACACAGCTTCACAGAGTTAGATAAATGCAACATTAACAAAAGTAACACACTTTAAAATAATATTCTACATTTCCCCCTTTTTGTGTAAATAAAAATGAGAGGGTTTTAACTTAAACATAGTAAGACTACATACAATTATCAAGTAAGGCTTAGATTCACTATATTCTGTTCATTTTTAGTTAGCATATTCAGAGAAAATAATGCATTATCTATTCTATTTTATTGAATCCAAAATTTAAAACCTAATTTACTTTCTATCATAACTAAGGAAAACCACAATTATAACTGTTTAGTCTTCAGCTCCATCAAAGACTCAGAAGGATGTAATATTATTAAACAACAAAGACATTTGGCTGCCTGGACAGTCACCCAAAGTTCTTCTGCAATGTTGGGGCATCCATCTTCAGCCTGCAGGCCCAAAGTATCTGTCAGAATTTTCAGTGAAGCAGGAAATTTGAAAGACTGTTCTGCCTTGTCTTGTAAAAATTCATCAGTAATTTTCCTCTGAGTCCTGCAGAATATCTGACAGACTATTATGTGAAGCAGGAATTTTGAAAGACTGGCCCACTTTGTTTAGGCAAAGTTCAACAGTCACTTTCCTCTAGTCCAGTCTGCATAGAAAATTGTTACCAGTGAAAGGCAAAAGCAGATTCTTTGCTCAGTGGATAACTTTGCCACAATGAAAACAAACTCCATAAGGAGTTTCTTCAATGCTCATCATCTTTTCCGAAGTAAATTGGTGGTTCCAGGAGCAGATGTGTCTCATTGTCATGAAAAACTTAAAATTAACAAAACATTTTAAATGCCATATTCTTTAGGTCTTTGAAAGGTTTGAAGACCATCTGTCTATCTAAAATATATCTCTATATGATCTGGAAAGCATATTTAACCTATCTACAATTTTGATTGTAATATATTACTAACCACTAACCTATTTTTCCTGATTATCCTATATAGTAACAGCTTTCAAAAACTAGAATTTTATCTTATATTTTATAACAAGCTGCATAAGTACAACAACTTAAATAAGAATAGAAACATATATACAATATGTTGTAACAAAAATAACCTTAATTTTTATCATATACAAAAATTCTTTAAACAAGAGTAGAAACATATATACAGTGTCACAAAATAACTTTAAATTTGGGTCAATATTCTACATTCCCCTAAATGATAACAAATATCTATAATCTACCACATAACCAACAATTCTTAGGAAAGTGAATATAGTTTTCTCCATACTTCTTCCTGCTGCCTGTGTACAAAGTATCTTTAAGGGCCCAGAGAGAAAATTTTGAGATAATGACCAAGTCCTGGGAAGACCAGCAGTAACTTTTGCTGATAGATATCACCTGTGAAGTTTCAGGAGGTCTTATCTGATCAAACTTGATCCATATTAACCCTGAAGGAATCCACAGCCTCTTTAGTAGGCAGTCTTTAGTTCCATACAATGATTACTTAGAATAGAGATAAAAATAAAAGAAGCATAGTCAGCATTCTGCTTTCAAATATCTCTACCTTTAACACCTTTAGTAACCAATCTTTTCATTGTACATATTAAAACTAAAAATTTTTAAATTATCAATGATAGAGCAAATTTACATTTCCATGTGATTGGATTTGTCTGATGAGGAAGTCAGAATTTATGTGATGAATATGTTCTGTTTGCTAGTGCTCATTCTGGTGAGTAGTGATATTTCAAAAGCTCCCTCAATGCTCTTCCCTGGGAGAGCTGAACAAGCCAGAGCTATCCATGGGTTTCCCCCGGCTCCAATGTTTTCACCATCAGCAACATTTGACTGATTGATTTAAATCATCCTGAGAGGATCAGCTCAAAGAAACAGAGGTCTAATTTCTGTTTGTCACTTTTATTTTGTGCTTAGACAGAAATCTAAAACACTGAAAAATAGCCTCTTGTTACTAACAAAACAGAATAGCATTAGATTTAGGTCAAGGGACAATTCAAGGTAATAGTTATTTTATGAACTTGAAATACAATAACAAAGAGAATTCAACAGTATCTTTTAGGAGGAGAACTGAATCATATATGCCCTTTTCCTATTCTACTGCAGAAGCTTCAGAAACAAGCTAAGATATTCAGGATACATTTAAAATTCTTACAGTGAAAAATCATTACCTTTGTTCTTTTAGAGAAACATTTGGTGATTTAAAATTATTTGCTTCCCATTATATTAGTTGCATGAAGCTGTTCATAAGGGGAAAACAGCCACTACACATAACAACTTCAAGTTTACTTCTTTATTCTGGAGAACCATGAGTTTGAGATTATATTGACTCATAGTTAGCTTTAAGTTCATGGGAAGAAATGTTATGCTGAGCTGGTATAAGTTTTTATGTTATGAGCCAAAAATTTGTGAAGGAATGAGTTTACTTTACAGAAATATGTAGTTCTGCTTAGATACAATTGTTTGGATGGTTCGGTGTACAAAGGAGATGATTATTCCTGAAAATAGAAAGTGAATGAAGGCCTACAAATCTGGGTATGTTAGTGTGTGCATGCAAGTAAGTTTGTTTCCACATTGTTTTGTGGGAAACATGTTTTTTGAGGTTGAGTCCATTTTCTTATCAATTTGAGATCTTAAAATTTAGAAGGTAGGGCTAGAGAGATAACTCATTTATTAATGTGCTTACCATACATGATGCTGACTCCAGTTCAATTTTTAACCCTCAGTGTAGACGATGAAGTGCATTGCTACACATTTGTAACCCTTTGCTGGGGGTAAAGAGCAGTGACAAAAGGAGCCATGGGACTTGACTAGCTAGTTAATTTACTTGGCAAGCCCAAAGTTTAGTGAGACAAAGGTGGCTGTCTACATTAGGAGGGACAACAGAAATTGCCCTCTAGTGTTCCCATGCATTTACACACTAGTTCATGGACATCCATATGCATACATATACCCGTAAACATACACAAATATGCACACACAAAAAATTCATAACTACAAAAAATAGAAAGTATTTGTAAGGTATTTCCTTAGATTTTTGTTCCGGTTTCATTTATGTTGCTAGAAAAAATACCATGACACAAAAAGCAACTTAGGGAAGAAAGGGCTTTATTTCAGATTGCAATTATAGATTACAGTAAATTGTTGTAAGGAATTCAAGGCAGGAACTTCACAGAGTTTCTCACACCAAGAACAGCAAGAAATGAATGCATGCATTCTCAACTGATAGCTTGCATCTTCTCAGCTCCCTTTTCCACTCAAATGGTTCATAACGCTTTATGTAGGGAATGGTGCTGCCCACAGTGAGTTGGGTTTTCCTAAATCAATAAATCAATTTAAGACAATTCCTCACAAACATGCTCACAGGTAACATAACATATGCAATTCCCCATTGAGTGCTGTGGGATGGTCTGTATGTCAAATGTGTTGCTCTGATTGGTCAATAAATAAAACACTGATTGGCCAGTGGCCAGCCAGGAAGTATAGGTGGGACTAACAGAGAGGAGAATAGAGAGAACAGGAAGGCGGAGGGAGACACTGCCAGCCGCCGCCATGACAAGCAGCATGTGAAGATGCCAGTAAGCCACAAGCCACGTGGCAAGGTATAGATTTATAGAAATAGATTAATTTAAGATGTAAGAACTAGATAGCTAGAAGGCTGAGCCATTAGGCCAAACCGTTTAAATAATATAAGCGTCTGTGTGTTTATTTTATAAGTGGGCTGTTGGACTGCTGGGCCTTGGCGGGACCTGGATATAAAACTCTCCAGCTACAATTGAGACTCTCTCACCAGATTAATACAGGTTGTGTCAATTTGATAATCAATGCTAACAATCACTATTATGAAAGTGGATTTTGAATAGACAGTTTTTATCTTCAAATTAACCCAAAGTTTTATTATTATAGAGGATTGTAGGCTCTATTCATTAACCATACAGAACTTTTTAGAAGGTTTTATGTCTTTAATGTACATACACACACACACACACACACACACACACACACACACACACACACACACACACATATATATATATATATACAAGGTCCTTGAATGAAATTTTGTTATGATGATCTATGGGAGGGTACAACTAAAATAGTTGCTAAAGGAAGGCAAACTTTATACATTTCTCTATTTTGAACCAGTATATGAAAAAAGAACACTTTATATTTTTCTCAAGTAAACAATTAAATTGCCATTTATAGGATAAACTGTTGCCTCTGAAAATGCCAACATTTTTGTACTATATCTGAAAGTAGTAGTAGACTTTAGTTGTTATAGGAAGGTACTTCCTAATCTTTCTTTTTGTCTTGAATAAATTTGTTCTTTGAAATTTTATGCATGTAAATAGTGCATTCAGATTATTCTGAACTCTACCTCACATTCATTTAATGATGGATTACTTTGTATATGTTCTTTTCCCACATTTGTGTTTTTTGTTTTGTAATGCACTAATTATAAAAAGTGTGACCATGGGTTTGGAACAATCCATTGGAGCCTGGTCAGCTCACAAATGAATACGTGACTGAAGACAATGATTGCTCCTTGCTCAAATCCATGAGTAGCCAATAACTTAGCAGGAAAGGGTAGGACTCCATGAACGACACCTAGATCCATGATGGACTATTTATAGGACCAGTCTTGTGTAAGCAAAGTGTAGGCAATGACAGCAGCTGTGAGGTCATGTTTGGAATGTCTTTGTTATACTATTTAATAGTCTTGAAGCAAGACTATCAATGCACTTTCTCATCTGTAAATCCCTATGTTCTTTTCACTCCCACTTCCATAATAAGGTATTCAACTGTCTTTTTTTCTCAGTACTTTGAGTATCCATGAGTCTCTGCATTCATCTCTATTCACTTCTAAAGAAAGCATCTCTGATTAAATCTGAGAGTAGCGTTTGTTGGTAGGCATAAACATAAACACTGAAAAACATTTATAAGTCAGTCTTGGGCTATGTCACTTTAGCTAAACAATAGTAGTCAGTTGTGTCCTAAGGCCTATGACATCCCCAGCCATGAGTTTTTTGACAAGGTTTTCAACACCAGACATGAATCTGAATCCTATGGAACAGGACTCAGATCAAATTACAAAGCATTTGAATACTTCCTTCACAATCATGTCACTGGTGTACCAGTGGTCAAACCTTTTCTGACTGGTTCATTTTGCTTTGGGTAATCGACCTACATAAATCACTTTAAGACGTTAAAATTGAAATAGTTTTCAAATGTTTCTTAGTAAGGATTATAGAATTATTAATTTAGAAGGAGAAGGGATACATAGCAGAGACATTCATTATTCATTGTTATGGTGAAGATCAGTCCCCAGAATTCTAGAAATATAATTTTGAGTATTTATCTAAATTGTAGTTCCATAGTAATCAAAAGTTAATTCCACTTTATTATGACAATGTTAGTACTTCACTCCTATTGGACTAAGTACAGAAAGAAGGGGTGGAGTTAGAGGAATAGAAATAATAGCAAGGGCAGATAATTAATATCAACTTTCAGTAAATTATTTCTATAGGCAATTTTAGTAAAGTTTCAGGGATTATAAAGTGGTTTTAAAATGTTGTCTCAAGCATGTAAGTTACTAGACACTCTCAAAAAAAAAACCCACAACAACTAAATGCTTTCTAATTGAAAGCAAATAAAGAAAATCTATAATTAGAGAGATATTTAGCAACATATGCTTCAATTTGGAGACTGAAGATGCTAATTACTATTTTCTTCAGAGTTTATGTTAGACTTACTTTGGTGGAGACTGCAGGGTCCCCTGAAATATTAGCTGATCATTTGAGGAGCTCTCAATAATTGAATGCCAATTTGTTTATTTTTAGTATCTCATAAATTGTGATGTACAGGGAGGTTCTACCGATGACTTTTACTGGGTAGCTGCATTATAGTTAGGTTGTTGATATGAAATGTAATTTCTATTAACTTTCCACACTACAAGTTGAACTATAATCTAAAATAAATTTCAGAAAAACATGAATCTGGACCAGGAAGATAATGTAATTACTTGTTTATATAGGTCAAGGTGGTCAGTGAATTTCCAACAAAAAGGCTTGAAATAGCCATTAGAAGGGGATTTGTGCTATCATAAGATAGACCTTATTATTTCAAAGAATGTGCATAATACTCAGCTCCAGACTGTGCAAATCTGTCAGAGGTGCAATCCAGTGCAGAACTGTGGCTGAGATACAGCTATACCTTTTTTCTACACAAATACATTTCTACATCCCATGTCTAGAAATTACACAAAATAATTTGTAATTGGCGTTCAAGGCAATGATTGGCAAATATTGTTTTGAAGAAATGAGAAATAGAAATAAATACAAAATTAATTTGAGGGTGTTTTGTAGGTTTTTTCAGGGTTTTTTTTTTTTTTTTTTTTTTTTCAAGACAGGATTTCTCTGTGCATTTTTGGAGCCTGTCCTGGATCTTGTTCTGTTGACCAGGCTGGCCTTGAACTCACAGAGATCCACCTGCCTCTGCCTCTCAAGTGCTGGGATTAAAGGCGTGCATCACCACCACCCATTGGATCCTTTGGAATATAATCTGTTCTGAAACATTTTAGGTAGGGAGTTTTAGTTTAAAATTAGGGCTGTT
Organism: Peromyscus eremicus; assembly: GCF_949786415.1. Taxonomy (NCBI): domain Eukaryota; kingdom Metazoa; phylum Chordata; class Mammalia; order Rodentia; family Cricetidae; genus Peromyscus; species Peromyscus eremicus. The sequence continues at coordinate 77,211,633 of NC_081418.1, forward strand.
TTAATATTATTTTCTCATTGCAATAATCTACTTAGTTGAGAATATTTTGTATGATATACAGGATAAAAGAATTATATTTTTTATTATAATGTAAACATAGGAAAAAAGCAAGTAAGCACCAATATATCATTTGAGAACTTAATGTAGACAAAACACACTGAAGCTAGGAAACAGATCTGTCCCACAAACCTCAAACCCTCCATTTCTTCCCATCTTATTCATATCATTGCTTCTTGAGCCTAATGTGAATGTGACATACACCTTGCATTTTCTCTGTGTTCTGTCCATGTTATGATAACTATACGTTGTATGACAAAATATTTCCTGGGAAGATGTGACACACATGTCATGTCTATTCATGCCAGTTAGGGATCTCATGTCAGACTAAAGCAAAGATACCACTAAAGTCCAACTTATTTTATTGGGGTTACTTATGGGAATATGGGTGAGAGGTTACTTACAGAGCAGAAATAAAAACAGCTACATCATCAAAACCCACCCCAGAATGAGTGAGAGCCTATGATGACGAAGGAAATCTGGAGAGCCCATTGACCAGCCTAGAGGCAGTTCAACAGGTTAGAGAGCATCTTTTCCACGTGACTCTGGTTTACATTTTCTCTGGGCAGCCACACTGCTTTCTGCATTTCCCAACGAGCTGATCTGGTCTCTGTCTTCTTTACAGCTTGGCTTCCTTCCAGCTGAGGGAGACTCTCGGCTTTTATTGCTTACCATAGCAGGAAAGGACCTAGTGAATCTGGTCAATTTCAGGGACTTCCTGAAGCTATTTTGAGTTTTTTTCCTTACAGTTCAAAGAGCTTTTGTGCCAGGTAGAATGTTTCCATCTTGGAGGAAACTGTTACTTAATGCTCCATCCCTTCCTCAGGGTCTTACATTCTTTCTGTTCATAAATGATTGCTAATCATTGGAGGTGGTGACTGTAGATGTCAATCTATGGCTAAGTAATAGGCCTCCATGCTATAGTAACAGAAGCTTCATTGATAGTAATGAGTTGAGGCTGATAACAACAGTGATTGATTTGTGGGCCTGAACATACATGTTTAGAAGACAGTTTGACAAGCACATCACATCCATCTAGAAAAACCATACAAGTTGCTTCCCCATTGGAAATTATATATATACACACACACACACATATATATATATATATATATATATATATATATATATATATATATATATATATATATATACTGTTGTTCTAAAGTTGTGGTCAGTGCATATATATATATATATATATATATATATATATATATATATATGGTGCTTCTTTGTATTAAGGCAAAACACTGAAGACACCTTATGCTGGAGAGGATGTGGAGCTAGGGAAACTCTCCTCCACTGCTGGTGGGAATGCAAGCTTGTACAACCACTTTGGAAATCAATATGGCGATTTCTTAGAAAATTGGGAATCCATCTCCCCCAAGACCCAGCTATACCACTCTTGGGCATATCCCCAAGGAATGCTCAACCACACCACAAGAGCACTTGTTCAGCTATGTTCATATCAGCATTGTTTGTAATAGCCAGAACATGGAAACAACCTAGATGCCCTTCAACTGAAGAATGGATAAACAAAATGTGGTACATATACACAATGGAATACTACTCAGCAGAGAAAATCAATGACATCATGAGGTTTGCAGACAAATGGATGGATCTAGAAAAAATCATCCTGAGTGAGGTATCCCAGACTCAGAAAGACAAACATGGTATGTACTCACTCATAACAGGATACTAGATGTGGAACAAGGATGACTGGACTGCTACTCACATCACCAGGCAGGCTACCTGGAAAACAGGACCCCAAGAAAGACACAGAGATCGCCCAATGACAGAGAAATGGAATGAGATCTATATGAACAGCCTGGACATGAGTGGGGATAGTGAAGGGCGAGGGTCGAGGGAAAGAGAGCTTGGGTGAGTGGGAGATCCCAGCTGGATCAACAACAGAGAGAGAGAACAAGGAATAGGAGACCATGGTAAATGAAGACCACATAAGAATAGAAAGAAACAAAGTGCTAGAGAGGCCCACAGAAATCCACAAAGATACCCCCACAACAGACTGCTGGCAATGGTCGAGAGACAGTTCGAACTGACCTACTCTGGTGATGGGATGGCCAAACACCCTAATTGTCGTGCTAGAAACCTCATCCAACTACTGAGGGATCTGGATGCAGAGATCCATGACTAGGCCCCAGGTGGATCTCTGGGAGTCCAATTAGCGAGAATGAGGAGGGTTTATATGAGCGAGAATTGTTGAGACCAAGGTCGGATAAAGCACAGAGACAAATAGCCAAACAAATGGAAACACATGAACTATGAACCAATGGCTGAGGTGTCACCAACTGGATCAGGCCCTCTGAGTGGGTGAGACAGTTGATTGGCCTGATCTGTTTGGGAGGCATCTAGGCAGTGGCACCGGGTCCTGTGCTCATTGCATGAGTCGGCTGTTTGAAACCTGGGGCCTATGCAGGGTCGCTTGGCTCGGCCTGGGAGGAGGGGACTGGACCTACCTGGACTGAGTCCACCAGGTTGATCTCAGTCTGTGGGGAAGGCTTTGCCCTGGAGGAGATTGGAATGGGGGGCAGGCTGGGGGGAAGGTGAGGGGGGCGGGAGGGGGGAGAACAAGGGAATCTGTGGCTGATATGTAGAACTGAATTGTATTGCAAAATAAAAATTAAAAAAAAAAGTTGTGGTCAATATATATATATATATATATATATATATATATATATATATATATATATATGTGTGCTTCTTTGTATTAAGGCACTAAATTTTAAATGCATAGCAAATTGTTCTTTGCCTTTGCTATGAATTTGATTGTTTGAATTATATATATTATATACAATAATATGTAATATTCTAAAATCTAAAAGATTAAATTTTAAGAAAACTTTATATATTTATTATACATAATTGTATTAGTTTATATACTCCCCATCTATTAAAGCTATTCATGCCTTAAAAGATTCATATTACATAAAGATGTGATATATATGTGTACTAATAGATGAATACTCTGGTGATGGGATGGCCAAACACCCTAATTGTCGTGCTAGAAACCCCATCCAATGACTGAGGGATCTGGATGCAGAGATCCATGGCTAGGCCCGGGGGTGGAGCTCCGGGAGTCCAATTAGTGAGAAAGAGGAGGGTTTATATCAGTGAGAATTGTTGAGACCAAGGTTGGATAAAGCACAGATTCAAATAGCCAAACGAATGGAAACACATGAACTATGAACCAATGGCTGAGGGGTCCCCAACTGGATCAGGCCCTCTGAATTGGTGAGACAGTTGATTGGCTTGATATGTTTGGGAGGCATCCAGGCAGTGGGACCAGGTCCTGTGCTCATTGCATGAGTTGGCTGTTTGAAACCTGGGGACTATGCAGGGTCGCTTGGCTCAGCCTGGGAGGAGGGGACTGGACTTACCTGGACTGAGTCTACCAGGCTGATCTCAGTCTGCAGGGGAGGCTTTGCCCTGGAGGAGGTGGTAATAAGGGTTGGGCTGAGGGGAAGGTGAGGGGGGCAGGAGGAGGGAGAACAAGGGAATCAGTGGCTGATATATAGAACTGAACTGTATTGCAAAATAAAAAATAAAAAAAACCTTAAAAAAATATGTGCTATGAACTTATGTATAAATTTACTTATACATTTGCTTATAGCCATTCACGGATGTTGAGATGTGTATGAAGAAGTATACGCAAATATGACTGGCCTACACATTTGCTGGATCTGTACTGTTGGATTCAATCAACTTTAGTTAGGTCTATGGTTGTTATCTGTAGTGGGCATGCATGTTTTATTTCTTGTGATTTTTCCTTATACAAATATTTATGCAGCATCTACACTGTATTCGGGTTTTTAAGGGAGCTAGAGATTTAAAATATATGAGATAATGTGTGCATATTATGTGTAAATGCTTTCCATTTTATGTCCCTTTTATGTACCTCTGTCGATTTTGGTAACTGTGGGCATTCTGGGATCATACCCCTAGTACTAAGTGATGACTGTGTTCACAAACCTACATGTGTCTGCAGGCATACATAAAATACACTGACTATTGAAGTGTGCTATGTCACTAGGCTTTGCAAAATTCAGACACATTGTTTCTATAGTAACTAATGCACTGGTAAAATCAAACTCAAAGGCTTGAAATTGTACAAAAAGCCAGTAAAAGGACATGCTTAAATCATGAGCAAGCATTTGTCTCTGGTCATACATTTTGCAAGTGGATAAAGTAGTATGAAATCATTACAGTGAAACAAAAATATGAACTGGGCAGGGTTGGATCCCCATATGCTTCTCTGTAACCGGCAAATTAGTTACCGGATCATTATGGATTTCAGAAGTACACGTACCCAGATCCATTACATCTTTTATGCTATGCATACAGCA